>NC_057715.1:91211600-91310832 GCF_004010195.1 Chiloscyllium plagiosum
CCCCACTCACTTATTGTACTCTATGCTACTTTCTCCCCACCCCCACCATCCTCGAGCTTATCTCTCCACCCTTCAGGCTCTCTGCCTTTATTCCTGATGAAGGGATTTTGCCCGAAACGTGTACTTTACTGCTCCTCGGATGCTGCCTGAACTGCTGTGCTCTTCCAGCACCACTAATCCAGAATCTGGTTTCCAGCATCTTCAGTCATTGTTTTTACCTCTTCCAATTTCATGGCTGGGCCGAATATCTCTCATTAAGGTGAATGTCCTTCCTCGTTTGCTTTATCCAATGCGTGCGCTCCCTATAATGTTTCCCAGGTCAATGCTGCGGAAGCTTATGGGATGGATTGGTTCCTTTGTCTGGCATTGTGGGCAGCCCCTCATCAAACTGACTAAATTGCAGTTGCCTCACAGAGGGGGAGGTGTTGATTTCCCAGACATCAGGAGGTATCAATTGAGTTCCCTGCTGTCCTTTGTCTGTGATTGGGTAGGTAACAAACCAAACTCAATATGACTGGATAGCAAGGCCTCCCAGGCAAAGTGCCCTCTTATTAACCTGTTGTTCATGGATAAGATGAGGACAGTTATGGACCATTGCCAGAACCTCATTATCATTAGTAAGTCAAGGCATGGAGGGCGATGAGTCAAAATGAGGGTTGTTTATTCAAGACTTCGCCACTTACATCCACCAGGGATGATGGACTCAGGGTTCAAACTATGGACAGTGAGAGGAGTTTCTAGTTTGGGAGACTTGTTTGAGGGGGAGGTTATGATGTCTTTTGAGCAACTGAGCCGCAAATACGGGTTGCCCAGCAGAGACCTTTTCCGTTTTTTTCAGGTTAGGGATTTCATCCAGAAGAAGACTGTGCTTCTTACTAAGCCCTATAAGCCCGATACAGAGAGGTTGTTGCTGCAAGGACCCTTTCGGTTAGTGCCATTTATTGCCTACTTGGTGGCAGGGCCTGGCAGGATATTAACCCATTATGTGAGGTCGGGGAGCAAGGGCTGGGAGTGGAGATCTCTTCTGAAACATAGAAGAACATATGGGAGAATATTCAAAAGATCTCAATCTGTAATAGGACATGCGCTACGCAGTTAAAAGTTCTGCACAGGGCTCATCTGGCACCAGACCGTTTGGCAAAATTTTAAAAAGGGGCATCTCCAATGTGCCCCAAATGTAAAATAAGTGTAGGTACTCTTACCCATTGTTTCTGGACATGCCACAGGCTCCGTGTTTATTGGAGCGCTGTGGCGGGAGAGATAGGAAGAGTATTGAGGACTGAAGTCAAAGTAGATCCGATATCTCTCCTCTTAGTTCTACCGAATTTACCATTTTTAGACGGGTATGGGAAGAAACTATTTAATATTCTTGCATACGGAAGAATATTCTGATGTATTGGGTGTCTGAGAACCCGCCGGGCTTGCTGGGATGGCAGAAATTAATTATGGAGCACATTCCCTTGGACTTTTTTACAAACATGGTGCACCACACAACAGACAATTTTTATAAGACATGGCAGCCTTACTTGAGTTATTTGGATATAGATTTGTCAGTTATCTTAACTGGGGTGTTTGTTTAACCAGCATAGTTAGATTTGTCAAGCCCTGAGCCCTGGAGGGGGTCTCCCGAGTTAATACGGGTATATATACAATGCTCCCGTTCCTTTGTTTATGCGCCGAGCATAGCTGTTCTGTATTTTGTGTTTGTTTTAGTTTATTTTGCTTTGATTTCTTTTTTTCATGTTGCTTTGCACAATGTTAGGGTTTGCTTTGTATTATAGGGTAGGCTAGTAAGTTAGTAGATAGTAGTTGTATTGTAATTTGTGGGGTTTTTTCTTTATATTACACTGATATTTGTTATTGATTTTTTGTCAATAATTTTATATGTAAAAAAAATTTGCTTTTTAATATATTTACAAAAAAAACTTTATATCTGTCTTCACAGTAGCAGTAAAATTACTAAATAATTAAGGGACAATTAAGGGGCAAAAGAAGGAGAAGAAATAAATCACTAGAGTCCATGGACACATGGGTGGCACGGTGGCACAGCAGTTAGCACTGCTGCCTCACAGCACCAGAGACCTGGGTTCAATTCCTCAGTCTGTGTGAAGTTTGCATGTGTCTGTGTAGGTTTCCTCTAGGTGCTCCAGTTTTCTCCCACAGTCCAAAAAAAGTGGCAGGTTATACTAGATTGCCTGTAGTGTTAAGTAAAGGAGTAAATGTCTGGGTGGGTTGGTCTTTAGAGGGTTGGTGTGGACTTGTTGGGCCGAAGGGCCTGTTTCCACACTGTAAGTAATCTAATCCACTTGGGTCTGGGGGGTGTCAGTCTTTAACCCCATTATTTCCTCAGCACTCTAGTGATGGTTATTTTATTTATTTCCTCTCCTCTTTTTTGCCTCTTAATTATTTAGCAGTTTATTGGTGTCTTCTGCTGTGAAGACAGATATAAAGTATTTATTTAATTTCTCTGCCATTTCCTCATTCCTCATTATTAATTCCCAACCTCATTCTCTAAGGAGCCAATGTTCACTTTTGCTGCGGTCTTCCTTTTTCCATATTTAAACAATCTCTTGATATTATTTGTAGTTTTACCCTCAAAATTTTTTCTTCTTCCTGTTTTTTTAAAAATCATTTGTTGGTTTTTAAAAATGTTCAAAATCTTCTGGCTTAATGCTATTCTTTGCCACACTTTTTTGTTTCTTTCTATTTAATACTATTAACTTCCTTGGTTAATCATGGTCAGCTACCGAGGTACTGGATGCACTGGTGTTAGTCTTCCAAGAATCGTTAGGTCCTGGAAAATTCCCAACTGATTGAAAAACTGTAAATGTATTAGCTTCATTTAAAAAGAGAGGGAGACAAAAAGAAAACAAGTAACTATGGGTCAGTTAGCCTAATGTCTGCTATTGGGAAAATGTTAGAGTCTACTGAGAACATTTATGAATACACAATATAATTAAGCAGAATCAGCGTGGCTTAATGAAGGGGAAATCATGCCCAATAAATTTACTAGAATATTTTGAGGAGGTAACAACCAGGATAGATAAAGGAGAAGCATTAAATGCAATATATTTGAGTTTTCAGAAGATATTTCATAAGGACCTACACATTAGGTTGCTTAAAAATATAAAATCCCATCATTTTGTAGGTAACATGGCTAGAGAACTGGCTAACTAATAGAAGATAGAGAATTGAGATAAGGGAGGCATTTTCATGACAGTAACTAATGGATCACCTCAGCAATCAGTGCTGGGGCCACAATTATGTATAACATATTTTATCTACTTGGATGAGGAGTGTAAATGTAGAATAGCCAAATTCATGAATAACATAAAAATTGATGGGAAGAGAAGTGAGAAAATTCCCAACTGATTTCCCGACTCAGGCGACTGACTGTGTGGAGTTTGCCCGTTCTCCCCGTGTCTGCGTGGGTTTCCTCCGGGTGCTCCGGTTTCCTCCCACAGTCCAAAGATGTGCGGGTCAGGTGAATTGGCCATGCTAAATTGCCCGTAGTGTTAGGTTAAAGGGGTAAATGTAGGTGTATGGGTGGGTTGCGCTTCAGTGGGTCGGTGTGGACTTGTTGGGCCGAAGGGCCTGTTTCCACACTGTAAGTAATCTAATCTAAAAAAATGGCATAAAGACTTTACAGAAGGATAGACAAGTCAAACAAATGGGCAAAACCTTGGAAGATGGAAATATAGTGTTGGAAAATATGAAGTTATGCATTTTGACAGGAAAAATAAAGGAGTTCAATTTTATTTAAATTGAAAAGACTGCATAATTCTACAGAACAGAAGGAATTGCAAATCCTTGTACATAAATCACAAAAAGCTAGCTTCTGTGTTTTCCTGAAATGTGAATAGAATTTTGGCCTTTATTTCAAAGGGAGTGGTGTATAAAAATAGGGAAGTCTTGCTAAGACCACACAAGGAACTCGTGAGATCACAGCTAAAAGACTAAAAACAGTTTTGGCTGCTTACCTCAGAAGAGACATACTACTATTGGAGGCAGTCCAGAGAAGACTCACCAAATTGATCCTGGTTATGGAGGGACTGTTTTATGAAGAGAGTTTGATGAAGGGGTTATACTTATGGGAATTTAGAAGAATGAAAGTCAAACTTTTTGAAACACAAAAGGTCCTTAGGGGGCTTAACAGGGCAAATGTGGAATGTTGTTTCCTCTTACAGGAGAGACGAGGAGCAGAAGATATAATCTCAGAATAGACAGTCACTTTTTAAAATAGGCATGAGGAAAAATCTATTTTCTGGTAGGGAATGAATTTGTAGAATTCTTTACTACAGAGGGTCATAGAGGTTGGTTATTAAATATATTCCAGGCTGAGATAGACAGATTTCTATTCAGTATTATGTGAATCAAGTGTTATGGAGAAAAGGCAGCAAAGTGGATTGAGGAGTATCAGATCAACCATGGTCTTATTGAATGGCAGAGCAGAATCAATGGGCCAAATGGTCCTTTGCTACTGTATCTTATGGTCTAATGGAAGTATGAAGGTTGGTCCTCTTGGCAAGGAGCCTAGAACCAAGAGATACCATAACTTCAGAGTAAGAGGTTGGCCATTTAGGACACAGAAGAGAAGGAATTTCTTTACTCAGAGCATGGTGAATCTTTGGAATTCTGTACCTCAGAGGGATTTTGTGGTTCAATAATGGAGTATATTCAAGACAGAGACTAACAGGTTTCTAGACTTTAAAAACACTAAGGGGTATGAGAACAGTGTCATCAATTGGAATTGAGGGAAGTGATCAGCCATGATCTGGTTGATTGGTGAGGCAGGCTAGAAGAGTCGTATGGCCTACTCCTGCTCCTATTTCCTACATTGCCACAATCACTACACTTTGAAGATATTTGTTAGCTTTGGATTTCCTGAAATCATTACCAGTGCCTTATATTTGTAAATCTTATTTCTTTTTTTTGAAGACTGGAGTGACTAAAGATATTGTATTTACTCTCCACTAATTCATTTACTTACCCAGCTACTCTATGAGGTTGAAACAATCTGTGGAAACCTAGCCATCTAGCTTCCCTGAGAAATCATCAATTTAGTGATTAAATAACTTCACATTTTATTCCATCACTGAGATTGATTACATTAACTTTTATAGTATTGCTCACTTCCATCCCATATGCAGAGAAAGTGATGTCAGCTTGAATCACTAGGTAAAATTCTATCTTAATTTCTTCTAGTTATATGAAATTTGGGTATCTGGAGTATATCATCAAAAATCCAGATGATAATCTGTTGCTTTTTTGAAAAAAAACAAAAGCATTTGCTGACATTCTGCCAGATTCAGTGAGTTATGGATTTGATTTGGGAAATGAGGTATATGAAAGTAGGCCGTTTGTCCCATCATGACCACACCAGTCAACAAAGATCTGAATGATTAAGTCCCATTTTCAGATTTTGGCCAATAGACCTGGAGACTGTTTCAAAGTGAATCATCTGAATATTGCTTAAATATTATGAGAGTTTCTGACTCACGCTTTCTTTTGGGAAGTAAATTTCAGTCTACCACACTCTGAGTAGAAAACATTTCTCCTCAACTGTCCTCTTAGCCCTTTACTTATCAACTTAATTCGATGCCCGCTGGTATTGACCCTTCCATTAGTGAAAGAAGTGTCTTTGTATCCATCCCTGGTAATCTTATACACCTCCGTCAGGTCCCCCTCACAATACTGCTGCACCAAGGAAGGCTGCCCTCACCCATCCAATCTTTCCTCATTGTTCAGACCCACCAGCATAGGCAGCATCCTGGTAAACCTCCTCTGTACCATCTCCAATGCAATCAAATCCTTTGAATAATGTGGTATGATGATACTGTTGCTTTAAGAGGTTATTTTGTCCTTTTCCTGAAAAGAGGTTGTAACGCAGAGGGACTGAGCTATCTTGAGGAAAGTAAACAATTTGTGAGGTCTTGGAGTTTTTTTTTAAATGTTGAGACAATGGAAGCAAACTGGGTGTGGGAAACTCTCACAAATCAGGCTTTCTAGTTTTTTTTTAGTTTTTAGGTTTAGTTTTGAGCATAAGTCTTTGAATTCTCAAAACAGTTTGACACTTCACTGAATGTCTCCGAGCTGCTTTTCTCCCTGAATTTTCTCTTGATTTCTTTCCCTCTGGATTGGACAACTGCATGTGAGAATCTGTGTCTGAATTTGCCTTTTTGGTCATGGGGAGTGTTTATAGGATGCTGCTATATTGGAACAGTTAATAAGTAATAGGTACTGTATCTAATATTCTGTTACATTTTCCAATAATTAAATTATTCAGAAATATAAACAAAAGAAAGAGGATTTTAACTATATAGTTTAAATAAATTGTGCTTTGTTTAACATTAAGTAGTTTGACTAGTCACATTGCAGCTGGAACACGGCACTTCATGTCCACCTTTAAACTAAGAAAAAGTTAGAGTCAATGTTATCTTCTGAAAATATTTTGAGGGTATAGTCTGATCCAGATCAGCGGTGATCAGAACTCCACGTGATATTCCAATTGTGACCTAACCAGTATTTTATCCAATTCTAGCAATAACCTCCCTGCTCTTGTATCTGTGGACATATACACACGAAAGTCCCATTAATCTTCAGTACTTTCCAAGTTCCTGCCATTCATCTTGTAGTCCTTATCTTGTTTGTCCTCACCAGGTGCATTACCTTACAATTCTGATGTCAAAGACCAAAGCATTAAAATACCATGAACAGTAAAGGCCCTAGCCCCAGCAGAACCCCATTTCCTGCACCTTAGCAAATTTTGGATCCAGCTTACCATTTTTCCTTGGATTTCATGGGCCTTGACTTTCTTGACCAGTCTGCCATGAGGAACCTTACTAAAAGCTCTGTTAAAGTCCATTTAAACCACATCTAATGCATTACCCTCATCCATGCATATCTACTGGTTGTTTCCTCAAAATATTCAAATTTGTCAAACACCAACTTTCCCTTAACAAATCCATGCTATTTATTAAAATTAATTTTTCTGATATGTGGGCATCGCTCTGGCTGGCCAGCATTTATTACCCATCATTAGTTGTCCTTGAGAAGGTGGTGATGAGCTGCCTACTTGAACAGCTGCAGTCCACCTGCTGTGGCTTGACCCACAATGTGTTAGGGAGGGAGTTCCAAAATTTCAACCTAATGACAGTGAAGGAATGGCAATTTATTTACAAGTCAGGATGGTGAGTGGCTTGGAGGGGAACTTGCAGGTGTGAGTGTTCCCATGTACCCACTGCCTTGGTCTTTCCAGGTGGATGTGGCTGTGGGTTTGGAAGGTGCTGTATGAGGATTTTTGGTGAATTTCTGCAGTGCACCTTGTTAATAGTACACACTACCCCTTCGGAGAGTCAGTGATGGAGGGAATGGATGCTTGTGGATGCAGTGTGAATCAAGTAGGCTGCTTTGTCGTAGATGGTGTCAAGCTTCTTGAGTGTTGTTGGAGCTGCACCCATCCAGTCAAGTGGGGTTTATTCGATCATACTCTTGACTTGTGCTTTGTAGATGATGGTCAGGTAGTGGGAGGTCAGCAGATGTGTTACTCGCCACAATATTCCTAGCTTCTGACCTGCTCTTGTAGCCACTTTGTTCATGTGGTGAGTCCAGTTGAATTTCCAGTCAATGGTAACCCCCAGGATGTTGATAGTGGGATTCTGTGATGGCAACACCACTGAATGTAAAGTGGCAGTGGTTAAGTTGTCTCTTATTGGTGATGGGCATAGCCTGGCATTTGTGTGGCGTGAATGTGACTTGCCACTTCTCAGCCCAGGCCTAGATATTATCCAGATCGTGTTGCATTTTAATATGGACTGCCTTTGTATCTGAGGAGTTGCTGAACATTGTGCAATCATCAGTGAACAGCCCCACTGGTGACCTTATGATGGAGGGAAGGTGATCATATCCCTCATTAATTTGAGTCTCTCCAAGTGCAGATATATTCTGTTGGTCTGAATTCTTTCTAATAATTTATCCATCACTGAATTGGACTGATTCACCAATATTTTCCTTGCGAATCTCTTCCTCCCTTTTTAAAATATTGAACCAATGTCAGCTGCCCTCCAATACGTCGTGTCCCCAGCCGTTGCTTGAGCTCCAAAATCCAGAGCTCAAGTTATTTCAGTTGGAGGCACCTCCTGCACACGTGGTTATCCAGACTGCCATGAGCTTCGGGGATTTCATGCATGATGTAGGACATGCTGTCTGCCTGTCCCAGAATCCTCACCTCACTGGTTTCTCTCCAATATGATGTAATACTGATGTGATGTATGGTACAAAAGCTATACACCTCAGCAACAAACAGCACATCCCTTTGACTATCTGCAGTAGGCAGTGCGCTAATCTTGCCCACACAGCCCATGCTTGCAAACCCCAGTACACAACATTGGCAAACATTTACTGAATAATGCTGATTGCTGCACCTCAATCCCAATCGTGGTTGAATAGATCAGTGCACTCCTTGCATGCTGCAAAAATTGGTTTCTAAATTTGGTTTCTTGCATGTCAGCCGAGATAATTGCTCGGTAAAAAGTTTTGGCTCTGTGTCTGTTTTTAGCTCTGTTTAGGGTTCAGCATTAGCACTATTGATGAATTCCTGACCTTGTGTTCTCGTTTGTCTTTTCGGGAAGATAAGATATTATCACTTTATGACCTATAGTGCAGTTTAGAAAGTGGAGTGATGATATCTCTATCAGATATTTCACAATGATTTTTGGGCTCCTGCATGAAATTTCATATTGAATTGGCAGTTAATTTAATAGAGAAACATAGAAACTCATTTTTATTTGTTGAAGTGCTAAATTTGATCATCATGGCCATGTTCTGATACCCAGCTTGACTATTGAAACTACAGATATTCTAGAAAAATAATGTGTTTCCAGCTGTTCATACATTGATCAATTTGCATGGATGATTGCTCCATTAAATGCCACACTGGACAAACCTGGAAGATTGCATTGTTTGGTTCAATTGAACTTGAATTTAGTAATCTGTAATCTCACAATATAATTTCCACATTTGCGACCTTAAAATGAAAGAATAATGGATAACATTACTCTTAATGTTACTAGTAGCTGGGAAATACCTATTACGCAAGATTGACAGTCAACAGTTCCTGCTGCACCTCAATCTCAATCGTGGTTGAATAAATCAGTGCACTCCTTGCATGCTGCAAAAATTGGTTTCTTTATTTGGTTTCTTGCATGTCAGCCCTGATAATTGCTCGGTAAAAAGCTTTGGCTCAGTGTCTGCTTTTAGCCATATTTAGGGCTCGGCATTAGCACTACTGATGACTTTCTGACCTGAAGTAATTGCAGAGGCTGGAAAACAGAATCGAAATAGTAATTGCTGGAAAAGCTCAACAGGCCTGACAGCATCTATAGAGAGAAATCAGAGTTAACATTTCAGGTGCAGTTCTGAGGAAAATGTTAACTCCGATTTCTCTCCACATAGCAGGTCTGGCAGTGTATGTGGAGAGAAATCGGAGTTAACATTTTCCTCAGAACTGCACCTGAAATGTTAACTCTGATTTCTCTCCACATACGCTGCCAGACCTGCTGAGTTTTTCCAGCAATTTATTTTTGAATACCTATGACAAAATGACTGTACAGATCAATTGATTTACATGTCAAAGCTGATCTCCTTTTTAGAGCTGTAGGTGGCTAGCTCTACTGCAACAAGGTGATGTCCCAGTTTTGATCTTCCATTCAAGGTATTCTGAATGACTTTAGTGCACATTACAAATAGGTGAATACTCCATTCTCAGAAGTTAGACTGGATCAGAGGATAAATAATTGAAAAGCTACCATGTGTGGCTGAGAAAATATGCGAAGCTTAAGATTTCAAATTACTAAGAAAAAGCAGATTAAAAGTGTTCTGACAAGATCTTTGAGAGATGTGTGTGCTGTGTCACTCAGATGGTAGCTCTCTCACCTCTGAATCATAAGTTCTGTGTTCACGTCCTTCTCCATGGCTTGAGCACAAATGTCAAGGCTGATAATTTAGGACAGAACTAAAGCAGTATTGCACTGCTCGATAAGATGTTAAACCAAAACAGCATTCACCTTCTTTGGATATGGAAAAAATCCCATGGCACTATTTTGAAGAAGAGTGGGGAGTTATTGCTGATGTTGTGTCCAACATTTATTCTTCAGTCAACATTACAAAAGTAGACTTACCTGCTCATTATCACAGAGCAGTCTGTTTATTGAGGGCAATTTGGCCGTATCTTTCCCTACGTTACATCAGTGATATCACTTCAAAAAAAAAATCTGCATTGAGCACAGAGCATTTTGAAACATCCAGTGATGGTGAAAATCATTCATTTTTTTTCTGTTCATTCACAGCTTGAGACTGCCACTAGTTAGGCCAACATTTATTGCCCATCCCTAGTTGCTCAGAAGGCAGTCAAGAGTCAACCACATTTCTACGGGTCTGGAGTCACACGTAGGCCAGACCAGGTAAGGATGGCAGTTTCCTTTCCTAAAGGACATCAGTGAACCCCAGATGGGGTTTTCCTGACAATCAGCAATAGATTTGTGTTCACCATTAAATACTTAATTCCAGATTTTTAAAAAAAATTAAATTCCACCAAATGCCACAGCGGGATTTGAACTATGTCCCCAGAACATTAGCTGGGTCTCTGGGTTAACGAGCCCATTGATAATTCTACTAAGTCACAACCTCCCCTGCATGAATGCAACCTAATCACTAAAGGTAATGACTATTTGTCCTTCAAGCTGAATCAAACATTTAAGACCAAACATTTAATGATGCGGCAGAGTAGTAAAAAAGAAGGAATGAAAAGGAAACATATCCTAATTTCTGGATTCCACTAACTTTTTATTTCTTTATTTTTCTAATTTATTGCTACGATCTGTAATGCTGAACTTTATATTTCTTCATTTTTCTGATCTTTCTTCCTTAAGAATTTGTACTGAAGTATCTGCACATAGGTGCCTTGTACCTAAGGTGGCGCCATAAGTGGTGACTTGTAAACTTTTCATTGTCCTTACTTGAGTACATGTGACAATAAAGCTAATTCTAATTCTTCTAACTTGATGAACATCCTGCCCCCACATGATCGAGAATCATCTTGTTCAGTCGCATGAAGTCCCATAGCAACAATCTGCAACTGAGTAGGTGTCATCTTCCAATTAAGAGACAGCAGACAAAATATGAATCTTCTTCCTTGTTTATTCAATTAAGTTAACACTTTTTGCTGGATTTTTTTTTTCACTTTTCATTCCCATTTGATTGTTTTATAAGCCCTAGATAGCTGCTGGTTGGCAGTTTTGTAAACATTCATTTCACTTTTGCTCAGTTTATGCTCTCCCTTTTCACTTTAGATTTGTTGCCATTATCTTTGTAGCAACAGACAAGTGTGAAGCAAAAAATGTGAGGAAAGGAAGAAGGAGGTAAAACCAAGAAAGTGCATGCGGGTTGTGACTTTGAAAATGTTGTTGCCAAGTGTTTACAAACATATTTTCCTCCTTAAGACATTTGTTGACTCGCACTGCTCCATCTTTACTTTTCCAGTTTTACTCCCACGGCCACTCATTTTCTCACTTGTATTTTCCCATCTTATTCATAAATAATTGACCATCCAATACACACTATCTCCCTCACTCAGAAATGTTCCTCCCAGTCTAACTTGAACTCCTCCCATAATCCTTGCATGTTTTTACTCCACATATGCTTTCTATCCTTATTCACAACCTATATCATCTCTGTACCATCCCCTTTCTGACTTCAAACCCATATTTCTACCTGGTACTTTATTTTTTTTCCCATGTCCAAATATATTGTGCAATATTACAATTACAGCAAATTTCTGAGATAGGAGGCATTCAAAACCTACTATGTCAAGCTGGACAAGGATATTGTGTTATATGAGTGTGAAAGGATCTGAAAAGGTTAATACTTGTCTGAGTGCATCACAGCCACCCAATGTGACGACATCATGATGATTTGGTGGGAGAGTAAAGCACAATTTATTGAGAGGCAGACCAATGGCTATGTCTTCCCAACAGCCTCTGTTGTAAAGTAGAGCCTACTGTTATAACCTGCAAGTCATTGGAGGGATGCAGTGATCAGATGGTGGTTATCCTCTTGCACGCTAGACCACTTAAGTCCCTAAAGAATGTATGCGCTTCAAGATGTGGATGTCAGCACACAGCAGGCATGTAGCACATATTCATGGTGGTAGCCTTGGTGAGGGGTGGGGGTGCTGGAAATGTAAGGACAGGCTGATACAGTGAAAGAATCAGCAGGCAGTGGATGCAGGACAAGAATTGACATCTGAGAGGAGAGGGGCATTTGGGGCTTTTAGGTATAAAGGTGGGTTGGAAGAGGGAAAATGGATTGAGGTTGAGGATTTGCCATTTGAAAGTAGAAGATAAAGTTGACAAAGAAAATTGGTGCAAAAAGATTTATTTTGAAGGGCTGTAATATTAAATAATCATGCATTATCAAACTTCAGACGAAGTGAGAAAACGTCATAGAAAAAATACAAGAGTGTGAAACCAGTCTGTGGGTGGAGTTGCAAGAATTTTCATACATATAACAAGTTGATTTCCTGTGGATTTGCCCTTTGGTGAGTCAGAGGAAGTAGCGTGTAATTTACACGTAACTGTAAAACCAGTCCCACTGCTTCTGTGCAGTCCATCATTTACCATCTGCTGTGACTGTATTGTCTCTCCAGTGCACTTTTCTAACAGCAATTGTTTCATGCCCATTTGGTGTTGTGCCAAATAACAATGGTGACATGTATCGCCTTGCTGCTTGCTGTTTTGCTATTCATTTAGTATTGAACACAACAAGAATAGCTACATTTAATGTTAAAATATGACAGCTTAATGAAAAGATGAATTGGTAATATTTTACGTAGGAACTTAATTACATGACATAAAATTTAAGTGCATGCAGATAAAAATTGAAAAAGAAATACTTCAGCATTCATAATTGAAGAATAATGGCTGGGATAATTGTGGGCAGAGCTTGGAGACTTAACTGAGAGGATCACAGAGATAGCACAGGAGGTTGGTAGTAGCATGGATGACTCTAGACACCTAACAACACATCTTGAATGTATCAATTTTATTCTTGTTTTAGTTTATATTTAATTATACTTAATAAAGCAATAACATGATTAAAAAGTTTATAGAGGAAATGTAGGAAATAAACTATTTGGTAGTGGACAGCATTACTGAGACAATCCCTAGAAGCTACAGCATAGTGACAGGCAAATTTTTGAAATTTAACATGGCCATAGTTCACTGGAGATACCTGCAAAATGAAACTCTTAAAGACCTTTTGATTTTAATTAATGCGATACAAATAATAGAAAAAAAAACATACAGCCATCTCCAGGTGGGGGGGCACAGTGGAACAGGAGAGCTGTATGATGTCCTGAACAAAAGATAAAGCGTGAGAGAAAATATCATGCTGATGCAGCTGAAAAGGAGCAAAATTGTGTTTAGGGGAGTGGTACCTTGGAAATCCACCTTAAGAGTGAGTGGGCACTTGATCTGCCTGCTGCATGGAATAATTGGATACTGAGAAAGATGGCTGGTGCAATGAAAATGTCGCTGGACTAGCAATCCTGAGACCCAAACTGACCCTAAGGGCAGGAGTTCAAATTCCATCATTGCAACTGAAGGAATTGAAATTCAATTAATAAATCTGGAATTAGCAAGTTAATCTCAGTAATGGAGACTGTGAAAACATTGACAATTGTGATAAAAAAAAAAATTCTGGGTCACTGGGTCATTCGTACCTGGTATGACTCCAGACCCACAGCAATGTGGTTGACTGCTAAATGCAGTCTGAAATAGTATGGCAAACCACTCAGTTGCATCAAACCACAACAGAAAAGTCAATAAGGAATGAAAGTAGATAGACCATCTGATATCAACTTAGGCACCAGAAAGGACAAGGACACAACCAACCAGATTGATCTGCAAAGTCCAATTCACTAACATCTGATGGTATCTGCCAAAATTGGGAGAGCTGTCCCACAGACAGAACTGTACCTAATAGACCATGTCCCAGAAACCACTGTCACCACTCCTGTGTACGTTCTACACTATTGGCAGGACAAACCACCAGAGATGGTGGCACAGTAGTTTACAGTCAGCAGACAGTTGTTTTGGGAGTCTTCACCACTGATCCTGGACCTTCAAGGAATCAGTTCAAACATGATTAAGGAAGCCTCCTGCAACTTACCATCTGAGCAACAGCAGCAGCAGTGCCACCCTGCCCTTCCTACTACACAGCTACTCCTTCACATTGACTATTACTTGGAGGAAGCATCGAGGGTGGCAAGATTGCAGAACGTACATTGGCAGAGGAACTTCAATGCACATCAATAAGAATGGCTCAGTGACAGCATTACTGACTTAGCTGGCTGAGTCCTGAAGGATATTGCTGGTGGACTGTGTCTATGGTGAATAAACAACCTACTTGACTTCATCTTCAGCAGTCTGCCTGCCACAGATCCATCTGTCCATGGCAATATCGGTAGATATAACCACTGCACAGACCTCATGGGGACAAAGTCCCATCCTCATGCTCAGGATACCCTCCACCATATTATGTTAGCACTGCTGTCATGCTAAATGAGACAAATTTGAAACGGATCTAGCAATCAAAATTGGGCATCCATGAGCAGTAGCAGAGTTGTGTTCAACAACAATCTGTAACTCGTAATTCTCTCCATTACTATTAAATTAGCAGATCAATCCTAGTTCAATAAAGAGTGCAGGAACACATTCCAGGAGAAGCATCAGTCATTACTGAAAAGGAAGTACCAACCTGTAGGAGCTACAATGGAGGACTTCGGCATGGCAACAGCAGAATCAGCATATGACAGACAAAGATGAGCGACCACACTACCAACAAATCATATCTAAGCACTGTTATCATGCACATCTAGTCACTAATATTGTGGACAATTAAACAAATAATAGGAGGAGTGTGCACAAATATCTACAGCGTCAATGGTTAGCAATCCAATACACTAGTGCAAATGATAAGTCTAGCATTGACAACAATTGTCGTTCAGAATTGGCAGGTGAATGTTCCATCTCAACCTTCTCCTGAGTTCCCCAGCATCACAGATGCTTGTGATTCAGACAATTCAATTCACCCATGTTATATCAAAACCAAGGTGGTGGCACTGGCTATGCGAAAGGCTGAGTCCTGACAACCTACAGGCAAAAATATTGAGAAATAGCTGTGCTCCTAGCCAAGATGTTCCATTACAGTGCTGGCATCTACCTGGCAATTGCTCAGACATGTTCAGTCCACAAAAAGCAGAATAAATCCAATCCAGACAATCACACCCATCAGTTCGCTCTTGGTCCTCGGTGAAAAGATAGATGGATGGTATCGTTGATAGTGGCATTTTCAAAGGAATAACTTGCTCACAATGCTCATTTTGAGTTCTTCCAGGGCCACTCTGTTCCAGACCTCATTACTTGTTTGGTTTAAACATGGTCCAACGAGTTGACTTCCTAAAGGGAATTGAAAGTGACTGTCCTTGACATCAAGACAGCATTTGACAGAGTGTGGCGTGACGGTGCCCGAATAAAATTGTAGTCAATGAGAGTTGGGGGATATCTCTGTACTGGTTGGAATTATATCAAACACAAAGGCAGATACTTGTGGCCAATCCTGAGACATCAGTTCAGGAGTTTCACAGGATAGTGTGCTAGGCCCAACCATTTTCAGCTGCTTCATCAATTACCTTCTCTCCATCAGAAGTGGAAATGTTTAGTTATGATTATGTAGTGTTCAGTACCATTTGTGACTCCTCAGACACTGAAGTAGCTTGTTCATATCCAGGCTTAGGCTGATAATTGATAAATAACATTGATGTTGCACAAATGCCAGACAATGACCAACTCAAACAAGAGAGAATCTGACTATCATCCTTTGATGTTCAATGCATTATCAGATCTGAGTAGGTCAGCACTAACATCCTGGAGATTACCATTGACAAGAAATTGAATTAGATCAGCCACATAATTACTGTGGCCACAAGAGCAGGTCAGAAACTAGAAATTCCACACCAAACAACTAACTTCCTGACTCCCTGTTCAATATCTACAAGGCACAAGTCAAGAGTGTGCAGACATAGTTTTTACTTGGCAGGATGAGTGCAGCTCCAGCATCAGTTAAGAAGTTTGACACCATCCAGGGCAAAGCATCCAGCTTGTTTAGCACCCAATTCACCATCTTCAATATTCACTCCTTTCATTCTGATGCACAGTAGCCACAATATGTACCACCTAAAAGGTGCACTGCAGGTGCTCACCACTGCCAGAGTTTGACAACACCTTCCAAACAATGAGCTCTACCTAGAAAGATCTGAGCAGGAAATGCATGTTAACACCACTACTTGCAATTTCCCTTCCACGTCATATGCCATCCTAACTTTGAATTCTATTGTCATTCTTTCACCGAGTCTGGGTCAAAATCCTGGACTCTCCCTCTAATAGCACTGTGTCTGTACTGACATCATATGGACGGCAATGGCTCAAGGTAGCTCACCACAATTACGTATAGACTTAACCATAAATACTCTCATCCCATGAAAGAATATATTAAAATAAAGGACGCATCCATATGGTACAGAGCCTGACAGTCCCACGTCACTTATTTGGCCTCTTGGCAAATTTGGTATGATCGTGCTCCACAGGTAATCAGCACCAGAAAGCACTCTAGCACCTATTAAAGAAACTTTACGCTATCCAACAATGGACCTTATTTGTACCTTAGTAATTTGTATATGCACTACTAGGAAACATCTTTACAAAAAGTTCCTTTCAATTAGAAGAGAGGTTATGTAAGGAAGGAAGTGACACAATGCAATTGCTATGTAATTTTGTCCACCATTTGGTACAAATTGATATACTGTTCTGCAACTACCATCTATGGATAGGAAAATAAACTCAAATGATCTGATGGAGCAATGCTAACATTTTACCCTTTATTTACTTTTCTTCTTGTACTGAAGAAACAAGAACAATGCATGCAAGCCCAGCTTGTTTTCCAAATGTTTGCAGCCAATGTGGTTAACTCCATACTAACATTGAAGCAAGCTAATTTACTGTTATGAAATTCAATAAACTTACTATTCCACCAGCAAGATTCCTGGGTATTTGTTGCAATTTTATTCTTTAAATAGATGAGACAGGCTAGTAACCTGCCCATTCCCTTTATCACTGCAACTAGAACACAGTTAGCACAAAATGAGTTGATTCCAATCAGTTGTTAGCATATGATTCAACCAGTTTCAGAAATCATTGAGTAAAGTTCACAGTGTTTATATATCCTGGATTAATGGATGACACAATTGTTACTGGCTGACAAACATCATGATAGGTATACAGTAAATTGAGGCATATGGTGGAATTGTAATTCAATTTTTAAAAATCTACAATTAAGAATTTGACAATGAACATGAAACCACTGTCAATTGTCAGGGGCCAAAAACATCTAGTTCACTAATGTCCTTTAGGGAATTGAATCTGCCAAAATTATCTAGTCCAGCTTACATATAATTCTTGACCCACAGTAATGTGTTGACTCTTAACAGCTTCTGGACAATTAGGGATGGATGATAAATGCAGTGATTCCCAGATCCTGTGAATGAATTTTCAAAAATTATGCCAAACAGTTGAATCGTCCTTCTCTTGTTTAAATTCAGGACTTTTGTGGCTTTAAGAATCTCATTAATGTCAAGCCATTGATTAGTCAAGAAAGTCCTGTAGGCTTTTTGTTTAGTCAATTCACCAAGTATTTCAATTATTTTCCCCAATTTCGCCCAACTCATCTCTCATAAGAGCAACAGTTCCATCATTTTGAAATTTTAATAGTCATTCCTAAAGTCGTCATTGTTGTTGTATAATACAAACATTAGTTAAAGCCAAGTTATTTCATTTTAAATGCTGGTTTGATATTCTGCTTTGACACCTGTGCCTTGGAGACTGCAGGAGGGCTTAATTCAGTGAGCTCTAATTTACTTCTAGCTGTTTTTAAAATAATTATTGTCAAACTGAGTTTGGTGTCTTTTTAATCTGCAAAGTCACAACTTTTGACACTTTGGACATCTCTTGAGTCAAACCATTGTTCTTTACAACAGATTCAAAGACAGACATATACTTTTGCCAAGTCTATTGACTTTCCCACTGCATCATTATCTTTTACAACTTAAATTGATCTTGTGGAAGTGTTTAGAAATCTCAAATGGTCTCCAGCTGGATTGTTTACTGGGATAAGTTCAAAATCATTAATAGGCAATACAGACACCACTCCCACAAGCAGAACTAATGAATAAAGCAGGGTTTAAATTCAAAGGAACAGATAATCAATTTCTATCAGTGACCTGTCTAGTACACTTTTATTTTTAAATATTTTGGAGAGAAACTCACACCTTTCACTGACATCAGGATTGATATGAGCCCATTTAACACTACATCTCTGAGGAAACACAATACTTTTAGCTTCAATTTCAGAAAAGAAAAACTACAATTACGTCAAGTATACAGTCATAGAGTTACACAGATGTACAGCACGGAAACGGGCCCTTCAGTCTAACGCATCCATGCCGACTAGATATCCTAAACTAATCTAGTCCCATTTGCCAGGACTTGGCCCATGTCCCTCTAAACCCTTCCTATTCAAATACAATTACAACATTTAAAAAGCATCTGGATGGGTATATATAATATTGGTTTATCATAAGCTTCACCCACAATAGAGTGATAGAGTCATACAGCATGGAAAAAGACTCTTCGGTCCAAGTCATCCATGCTGACCAAGTTTCCCAAATTAAACTAGTGCCACTTGCCTGCGTTTGGCCCATACCCCGCTAAACCTTTCCTATTCAAATAGCTGCGTAAATATCTTTTAAATGTTGTAACTGTACCTACATCTACCACTACTTATGGCTGTTCATTCCACATTCGAACCTCTGTGTGAAAAAAATTGCCTCTTATGTTTTTTTTAAATCTTTCTCCTCTCAACTTAAAATACACCCCCTAGTTTTGAACACTCCATCCTCGGGAAAAGACCTGAACTATTCACATTATCTAGGCCCCTCATGATTTTATAGACCTCTAAGATCACCCCTACACTTCAGTGAAAAAATGTGCCAGCCTTTCCAGCCTCTCCTTATAATTCAAGCTCTCCAGTCCCAAGAGCATCCTGGTAAATCTTTCCTGAACCTTATCCAATTTAATAAAATCTTTCCTATAGCAGGGTGACCAGATCTGTGCACAGTACTCCAAAAATGACCTCACCAACATCCTGCACAACCTCAATGTAATGTCCCAACTCCTATACTCAAAGGAGTGAGCAATGAAGGCAAGCATGCTAAGTACCTTCTAACCATCTATCTATATGTGGTACAAGTTTCAAAGAAATATGAACCCCTAGATTTCTCTATTCAACAACACCACTCAGAGCCCTATCATTAACTGTAAAAGTCCTGTCCTTGTTCATTTTACCTAAATGTAAAGCTTCGCATTATCCAAATTAAACTCCATCTGCCACTCCTTAGCTCGTTGTCCCAATTGATTGAGATCCCTTTATAATCTTAGATAATCTTCACTGTTTACCATACCATCTATTTTGGTATCATCTGCAAACTTACTAACCATATCTCCTAAATTCTCATCCAAATCATTTCTATAAATGACAAATCAACAGTGGACTCAGCACCAATCTCTGTGAAATACCGCTGGTCACAGGACTCCAGTCTAACCTTCCACACCAACCTGTCTCATCTTGTCAAGACAATTTTGTATCCAATTGGCAAGCTCACTCTGAATCCCAGGTGATTTAACTTTACTAATCATTCTACCATACAAAGTCAACCTGCCTGGTTTAAATTTAAACAAAACCCGGCAGTCAACCGTAAAATCATCATCTAACTGGTATATTCACCATGGTAAAAACCTCTAAAAATCAGATTCCATTTGCAAACCAACCAGCACTATCCTTTCATATAATATAAATGTTGTTTTCTCTTTATATTTGATGTTTTCATTGAACTGTCCTCATGATAACAAGACAGAAAGGTTCAGTAAAATATATAGGTTTTTTTCAGCAATCTACTTTTAGATATCCCATTTTTTTTGGCAAAAATGACATGTTGGTACACTCAAATCTACTTCCATTCCTCACTATCATCTTTACTAACTCTGCATAGCATGTTGCTTTTCAATTCTTCCATACCCATGAGACATATCCTGAGCTACTCTTGTTTTAGAAGCTTTACTGTCTTCTCAGTGTGATCATTTTCTTAAAAAAATATTTGTTTTTAAGGAATGTAGGAATGTCCTCAAATAAAGCAAAATACATTCAACCTCTTCACTGATATGGTGCATTGATATGCTGCTGTGGGTCTTCATCAACAGTATCCACTGTTGTGTCATTTCCCTTCCCTGCTCCCTTTTGTTTTCAGAATGGGATTTCCCCTCAGCTGTTTCATACTCCCTGGAACACTGCTGCCATTAGTTAATGTACAACTTCTACTGTACTCCCTTGTGATTCTTCAGCTAAGTGAGTCTTCACAATACTTTCTTCTGGCTGATTGAGAACTTTTATGGTCCCTTTTCCAACTTTATATGAAGTCATCTGTTAACCAGATCTCTGATGCTGCCTTGTCACCTTCACAAGGTCACTCTCATTCCTTTTTACGGCTGCTGAGCTAACTCCAGCACTTTTAACTTCTTTGGTTTCTGTCCTCACTTTTCTTTGAAACTGCAGGTCTGACTTCAGCCCTGTTCAATGCAAGTGACCCGTCCTGAATCACTCCAGCCCTCACAGGTTCTACTGTCCTCTGTGGGACTTCTGAATCTCCCTAATTTCCCAGCCTGTCTCTTGCTCCCTGCCAGCTAGTTCAAATGGACAGTCTTGACCAACCCTCACTGGTTCCATTGCCCCCTGTAGGATTTTCAAAACTCTTTCAGTTCCTAATCTCTCTCTGCCATTTCCTATTGACCTTAATCTGCCTTTCCAGTCTCTCTGAAATGTTGTCTCCTTAGAGGGGATATCTGTTATAAGCCTACATACCAGGAGGAGGAGTAGACCATTCGGGCTCTTTTGCTGCCAGCAAGGTTATTCCTCAATAAACTATCAATCACTGGAATTGACAAGCTTGCAATTACATCCACTATTTCCAAGCTCACAAAAAGTTCAGCCTGAAAGTAAATTTCAAACAGTGGCACCTCTGTACAATATCCCATGAGACCTTTTATGAGCACAATCAAATTTAACTTCCACTTTAATTTTCCTCAGGTGCAAGCTTTATGAGCACCCAGTGTCTGCAGAAATACAGGTTTCTCTCTCTGGCTGTTTAAAATGGTCAATGGACACTCACCTCTCCTTTGAACACCAAATCTTGCCAGCTAGCCTGGCCAACAGTATGCCTGAGCATACACTGATCACTTTTGAAGTTACAGTCACTGACTTTGCAGCCAGAGATTCAATGGAGCTCCAATTCAGCAAGTTTCTTTTACATGGCCTAGCTTTCTACACTGAACCTCTTTGGGTAGTTTCTCACTTCTCTTCCCTTTGGATCCTACCTTTGAAAGGTCAGGAACAGTTCTACATTCTTTGCCTAGGTTTGCTTTTCTCTCCAGCATGTCTCAGGAATATTTATCACTTCCATATCTTTCTCTCATCTCTGAAAGATTCCAGAACCCACCTGTTTTGCACTAAAATTTTTCTGGAGCTTTTGAGCGGAACTCCCACTTGAAATGCTAATCCACATGTTCTTCCAAGGACAGCGGCTGGAACTTTTCACTTGCTTTCTTATTATATTCTATGAAAGCAGTGACATCAAATGGAGATATCATAGGTTTGCATTACAAACCCAAGAAAAGGTTTTTAAAAATGGCTTTGGAAAGATCAATTTATTTCTCTACTTGAATTCTTTCATTAGTGTTGAAACTATTTCAGATGATGAGCCATGATTTCATTACTACCAGGTTCAGGAGGGTGAATCACACCCCAGCTTTTCAACCTCATTGGGTGATCACAACAAAGGTTGAAGTTCTATACAGTATGCAGCTATACTTTTCTACAATTAAGATTACTTAACTGTTAGATTTTAGATTCAGACTTTATTGTTGTGTGTACTCAAGTACATGAGTACAGTGAAAGGTTTTCAGTTTCTCCACACACAGCGCCATCTTAGGTACAAGTACCTCAGTATGAAATCTTAAGAACAGGGTAGAAAAAAATAAGAAACAATGTGAAAAGTTAAACATTACACTCCTTTTTCGTATTAAGTCAAAGAATAATGAAATTAAGCAAATAGTTCAACCATTGCGGTCTTTCTTAAGTGCTTAGCCATGCTGGAACTACACCTTCTACAAGGGTTCGATCTCCACCACTTTCTTATCCAATTAAATAACAAAAAACCAATTGCAGAACTATTTTTTAAAGGGCACTGTTAATTTATTGCATAATAACCCTGAAAAAAATAATGCAGACACAATGTCAAGCGTGTAACTTTTGTGCATTCATTCATCTCAGCCCGCTTAAGTTTTTACACATACACACAACACACAAAATATAACCATAGGTGCAGAAGGATGCCTCAGCATTCAATGTTGAAGACTGACAACTGTGATACTGTGAAGCTCTGGAGGAGGTGAAAATGGAACATCCACTTGCATTTCTAATTGAATATTGTTGCGAATGCTGCAGTCTTGTCTTTTGAACTGATGTGCAGAGCTCCCTGTCATTGAGGATGGGGATATTTTTGGAGCCTTGTCCTCCAATGAGTTGTTTAATTGTCCACCATTATTCATGATTGGATGTGGCAGCTCTGCAGAGCTTGGATCTGATTCGTTGGTAATGGAATCACTTACTCGGTTTATCATTTTTTTCTTATGCTGTTTCACTCACATCTTTTCTGAATTTATAGCTTCACTGGATTGACAGCTCATTCTTAGGTATGCCTGCTGCTAATTCGGACATGCCCTCCTGCATTCTTCATTGATCCAGGGCTGATTCACCGGCTTGGTGGTAATGTTTGCAGATTGTGTTGGAGAACAATTCTGTGCTGCTAATGGTTCACAGTTTCTCACAGATGCCCAGTCTTGCGTTGCTAGATCTGTTCCAAGTCTATCCCACTTAACACAGTGATAGTGCCACATAACATAATAGAGGATATTCCCAATGTCTAGGTGGGACTTCACCTGCATGACGTGTGATTATACTATGTTTTTTTTAAATGAAGAATGGTTGAGATAGGAGTCAGAGAGTCATGGAGTTATAGAGATGTACAGCATGGAAACAGACTCTTCGGTCCAACTCGTCCATGCCGACCAGATATCCCAACCCAATCTAGTCCCACCTGCCAGCACCCAGCCCATATCCCTCCAAACCCATCCTATTCATATGCCCATTCAAATGCCTCTTAAATGTTGCAATTGTACCAGCCTCCACCACTTCCTCTGGCAGCTCATTCCATAGACGTACCACCCTCTGCGTGAAATTGTTGCCCCATAGGTCTCTTATATCTTTCCCCGCTCACCCTAAACCTATGCCCTCTAGTTCTGGACTCCCCCGACCCCAGGGAAAAGACTTTGTCTATTTACCCTATCCATGCCCCTCATAATTTTATAAACCTCTATAAGGTCACCCCTCAGCCTCCGACGCTCCAGGGAAAACAGCCCCAGCCTGTTCAGCCTCTCCCTGTAGCTCAAATCCTCCAACCCTGGCAACATCCTTGTAAATCTTTTCTGAACCATTTCAAGTTTCACAACATCTTTCCAATAGGAAGGGGACCAGAATGCAATATTCCAACAGTGGCCTAACAATATTCTGTACAGCTGCAACATGACCTCCCAATTCCTGTACTCAATACTCTGACCAATAAAGAAAAGCATATCAAATGCCTTCTTCACCAATTATCTACCTGCGACTCCACTTTCAAGGAGCTATGAACCTGCACTCCAAGGTCTCTTTGTTCAGCAACGCTCCCTAGGACCTTACCATTAAGTGTATAAGTCCTCCTAAGATTTGCTTTCCCAAAATGCAGCACCTCACATTTATCTGAATTAAACTCCATCTGCCACTTCTCAGCCCATTGGCACATCTGGTCAAGATGTAATCGGAGGTATCCCTCTTCACTGTCCACTACACCTCCAATTTTGGTGTCATCTGCAAACTTACTAACTGTACCTCTTATGTTCGCATCCATATCATTTTTGTAAAAGACAAAAAGTAGAGGACCCAGCACCGATCCTTGTGGCACTCCACTGGTCACAGGCCTCCAGTCTGAAAAGCAACCCTCCACCACCACCCCCTGTCTTCTACCTTTGAGCCAGTTCTGTATCCAAATGACCAGATATCCTAAATTAATCTAGTCCCATTTGGCAGCACTTGATCCATATTCCTCTTAACCCTTCCTATTCATTTTTCCATCCAGATACCTTTTAAATGTTGCAATTGTACCAGCCTCCAGCATTTTGTCTGGCAGCTCATTCCACCTATGCACCACCTTCTGCATGAAAAGGTTTCCCCTAAGATCCCTTTTAAATCTTTCTCCTCTCACCTTAAACCTATGCCCTCTAGTTTTAGACTCCACTACCCTGGGCACAAGTCCTTGGCTGCTCACCCTCATGATTTTATAAACTTCTGGAAGGTCACCTCTCAGGCTCTAATGCTCCAGGGAAAAAGCTGCAGTCTGTTCAGCCTCTCCCTATTGGTCAAACCCTCCAACCTTGGCAACTTTCTTGTAAATGTTTTCTGAATTCTTTCAAGTTTCATAACATCCTTCCAAAAGGAAGGAGACCAGAATTGCACACAATATTCCAAAAGTGGCCTAACCAATGTCCTGTACAGCCGCAACATGACCTTCTGACACCAAAACTCAATGCTCTGACCAGTAAAGGAAAGCATACCAAATGTCTCCTTTGCTATCATATATATCTGCAACTCCACTTTCAAGGAACTATGTACTTAGACTCCAAGATCTCTGTTCAGCAAGACTCCCCAGGACCTTACCATCAGTAACTTTGCAGATGTCACCAAAATTGGAGGTGTAGTGGACAGCAAAGAAGCTTACCTCAGATTATGTAGGGATCTTGATCAGATGGACCAATGGGCTGAGGTGTGGTGGATGGAGTCTAATTCAGATAAATGTGAGGTGCTGCCTTTTGGGAAAGCAAATCTCAGCAGGACTTATACACTGAATGGTAAGGTCATAGGCAGTGTTGCTGAACAAAGAGACCTTGGAGTGCAGGTGGATAGGATAGTGAAGAAGGCATTTGGTATGCTTTCCTTTATTGGTCAGAGTATTGAGTACAGGAGTTGGGAGGTCATGTTCTGTACAGCTGCAACATTGGTTAGGCAACAGTTGGAATATTGTGCGGAATTCTGGTCTCCTTCCAATCGGAAGAATGTTGCGAAACTTGAAATGGTTCAGAAAAGATTTACAAGGATGTTGCCAGGGTTAGAGGATTTGGGCTATAGGGAGAGGCTGAATAGGTTGGGGCTGTTTTCCCTGGAACATCAGAGCCTGAGGGGTGACATTATAGAGGTTTATAAAATCATGAGGGGCATGGATAGGATAAATAGACAGTCTTTTTCCTGGGGTGGGGGAGTCCAGAACTAGAGGGCTTAGGTTCAGAATGAGAGGGGAAAGATATAAAAGAGACCTACAGGGCAGCTTTTTCATGTAGAGAGTGCTGTGTATGGAATGAGCTGCCAGAGAAAGTGGTAGATGCTGGCACACAGGCAACATTTAAAAGGCATCTAGATGGCTATATGAATAGGAAAGGTTAGAGGGATATGGGCCAGGTACTAGCAGGCATGACTAGATTGGGTTGGGATATCTAGTCAGCTTGGATGGGTTGGACCAAAGTGTCTGTTTCCATGCTGTACATCCCTATGACTCTATGGCTCTAAGTGTATGAGTACTGCCCTGATTTGCCTTTCCAAAATGCAGCACCTCACATTATCTAAATTAAACTCCATCTGCCACTCCTCCGCCCATTGGCCCACCTGATCAAGAACATACTGTACACTCCAAAGCCAACAGAGTAATCCATTTTTCGGGCCCTTGAGCATTTTTTGAAATTGAAATAATAGAAACAGCCTAAGCAGGTAGTGTCAAGCTCTCACAGAACAGCATTTTTAGTTTTTAACCTTTCAACAGTTGCTAGGGTATTGAAACTGAATATGGAAACTCTTATTCCTCTGTCTGTTACAGCTAAAAGCTGGGGTTTTTTTCCTGCTACTAGAAATTGCATTTGAGACAATCTGTTTTACTTAATTTGCCTTTGCCAAGGGTATGTTTACAGGATGTTCCTATATTGGAACTGTTAATTAGTAGTAATTAATAAATATTATTTAATCACACCTTTTAATGGAGTTACAGTTAAGCTAATTCTTTACTTTATATTTTGTCTGTTTTTTTTAATCACAGTGCATGGATAAAGTGTGTTTTGTTGCAAGCCTAGTGGTTTGACCAATCGAATTGCATCTGGAACACACTGCCTTACATTTACCTTTAAAATAAGAAATAATTGTGGCCTAAACTATCTTCTTAATATATCTGTGATGGGGGGGGGGGTTTGGTCTGGTCCATAACAAAGGTCTGTGCAGTGGTCATTCTTAACAATACTGTCATGAACAGATGCATCTGCAGCAGCTGGCAGATTGATAAGGATGAGATCAAGTATGTTCTGCGCTCTTGTTGGCTTCCTTAGCATCTGCCACAGACCCAGTATAGCGTCAATGTCATTTTGGACTTTACCAGCTTTGTCCGTACTGGTCTTGTTGAGCCAATCTTGGTGGTGGCATTGAAGACGTCATCCAGGGTGAAGTCCATACCCATACCACCCTCAGTGCTTTCTCCAAGTGCTGTTCAATATGGAGGAGTACTGATTCATCAGCCAAGTGGAGGTGTTCTGTGGTAGTTAGTTGGCTTCCTTATCCATCTTTGATGTGATCCCCTGATACTTCATGGTATCCAGAGTCAATATTGAGGACAATTTCCTCCTGACTGTATGCCACTATGTTGCACCTCAGCTGAGCCCATCCTATTGGTGGGACAGTTTCTTTTTTTACAGGACATTACGTGTAAGAAATTAATCCATAAATATGCCAATGTCAGGGCGTTTCTTGACTAGTCTGTGAGGCAGCCCTCACAGTTTTGGCATTGACCCTGAGATGTTAGGGAAGATGCCTTTGCAGTGCTAATAGGCTGTGTTTGCCTTTGTCTTTATCAGTGCCTCAGTTAATGGTAGTTGATCCAACTAGTTACAGATCTTTGGCCAATTACTAACAAGAATTTTTTCTCGACGTCCAAAACTCTTCTGGAAAATGCAACTTGTTGCTCCCAACATTGATAAAGGCCTTGCTGGACTTCCCACATAATTATCCAGGATTTATCAATGGAGATCATTCAGGGCCTGGTAAGTTTCAGTCATTATTTCTTAGAAGCTGCTTTTGGGGTGTTATGGACTGTGTGCTGCAATGAAAAGTGGCCTTTTTGATGCGAAAATCAACTGAGGTCTGCCGTTGGAGCCATTGGATTGAAATGCCATAAAGGTGGCAATGAAGATAGGATGGAATTCTCTGTTACACAATTTTGGAACGCCTGCAGTTTAGTTCGAGGAATCTTGAACATTTTGAAAGATTTGTGATCATATTATGCTCAGGCACAGTTCACTCAGTTAGAAAGGTATCTGACTGAACAAAAATTGCACCGAAGAGATATTTGAGAGCAATGAGGGTACTCAACCTTAACAAAGAGGGTGGACGTAATTACAAAGGAAGATTATGCATTTTGCTGAAATTGAATAAAATAGGAGATGAGGATAAAATAAATGTTTTCCTCACCACGTTGAGTGAGGTGCTTTTGAGGTGGCAACTAACCCTTGTTGCCCGAAAGATCACAGAACAATGGACGATTCTGAAATGAATGAGAATCTGTATGCATTTTATGGCACACTTAATAATGAGATTGCATTGAAAGTTGCACATTGTGAAAGGAGGCAGTTGCCAACTGAGAATCTTGAAGAATACATTTGTGAATTTAAGAAACTCTCTTGTTACTGTGGGTATTGCACATACATAGAAATCAACCATTTGTAAGAGGTCTAAAGAACAATAAAACCTAGACAAAACTTTCAAGCCTAAGGCAATAAATTGATTTTGAAGGAGACCTGTGATGAGACTTTAGTTTTGAAAAATGACAAAAACAGACAGTTATAGATATCAAGGAAAGTTTTGTTCTGAGCCATCAGAAGTCCACCAGGTTTCAACATGATCCAGACCAAAGCAGCTAAGTTCAGTCTTATAGCCAGAAATCCATTTCCAAAGATGTATACCCATGAGAAAGAGAATGATACCCTGAAGGCATGCAGGAGTAGAGGAAATAGTACACCTCCAGGTTGTAGTCCTACACCAGGTCAAGGTTGCAGTAGATTGAAAGTTGTTCACGCTTGGCATGACAAACAGGGGAAATTGGGCTGGAATTTTGTAGGCACTGTCCAAGAAATCCTGCTGGATGGGATGAATAGGTGGGAATTCCCCCTCCCAAAGGAGCAACAATGGAGATCACAACACCAGACTACATCAGCCTGGTCTGAGGTTGCCACACAGATTAGAGCTATCTCCGCTGGCTAGAGGAATGCCCAATACTGTAAGAAGAAGGTCAATGACCTTTATCACTCAGCCAAAGTAAGTGCCACCACCTTCTCTCAATCTATCTCACTCTACTCTGCTACACTAGCCCAACTCCCACCAAGGCTCATGTTGTACTAATCTCATTATTGCCAGCATTATGTACCCATTTACCATCACCCATCCCAAACACCAATAGCACCATGTTGAAAATTGTGCAACCATCAATGGCCATCTCCATATCTGATCTTGTGATGGAATGTAGTTCATTGATGAAGCAGCTGGAGCTTGTTGGGCCGAGGATACCACCATGATGAATTGGTGCAGTGACGGCCTGGATCTGAGGTGCTTGACCCTCAAAACCAGAACCATCTTCCTTTCTACTCGGCATAACTCCAACTAGTGGAGAATTATCCCTGCGATTCCCATTGACTCCAGTTTTTTTTTTATTTTCTGACTTTCTTTTATTTTTCCAAATTAGGTAGATGTGTATTTTGCAAATCACAGTTTGTGATGTCCAAGCTAACATGATCCACATCAAATTCTTTGGCATTAAAATAGAGTAAAGTATATTATCGTATCCAAAACCCAGGAAATTATCACACATCCAAGAAAGAGAGAGAAAATAAAAGAAAGGAGCGATTTTACAAATTATTTAAAATTATCAGTTAACATGAATTTGACAGTCCGATAGATCAATGTCCAGTAGTGGTTCTTTTAGTCGGTTGTGCACAGAATTCACTGTTGCTGTGAATTACTGGACAATATGCAATAGTTGTAAGCTTGGATTTAGTTCACTTTGTAGGAAAAATAGTGTTTATTTTAGAAGTCAGACCCTTAAGAGAATGAATGAGAACAAAGGCAGGGGTCAGCCAAGCCTGGAGCTACTTACTCTTCAGGTGTTATGAGCAGATTGAGGAAAGTGGTCAAACACTGTATAATTAAAAGTGGTACAGATAAACCTGCAGATTTAGTCATGTGACTGGGGGCTTCTAGCTTGGCAAAACAGTTAACAAGATGGGTTTTGTTGTTCTTGCCAAAATATGTACATTTTTTGTGGTGTCAGTAGCACATAATTGATTCTCAAATGGTTTCCATTGTCTTGAACTGGCTGGCGCAGGAGGTAATGAGTTGCACTCTGTTTTGGTAATTGCTGGAAACTTCTAGAAGCAGCCACCAGGCCCATTCTGTGTTGCTAGCAACCATGTTCAAAATCTAACATGAGCCTAATTTTAAAATGATGAAGAGGATGATAAATGTTTTTTAAAAATTAGGATCTCTATTTATGGCCTTAGGGCAATAAACGTGTGAGTGAGCATGTGTCAGGGAAATTAGTAAAGACATTTGCAAGGATGCTCAGTAATTTTGGTTGGCCAAAAATGTGATTGTGAGAAATTGCAGGAGTATTTTGATATTGACATGAAGCGAGTATAGATCAAGACCATTTCAAGTAAGAGTTTCTATTCTGGCAAAGCTTAAGGGGAGATTGTTAGACAAACTTCATCAAGAGGTACATAGAAGTAGTCTGTATATCAGCAATAGCAAGAACTTGTTTATAGTGTTCGAAGATAGACAGAGATATTGAAGAGTTGGTGAAAATTTCTGAAGCGTGGCACAGAATAAGATGTGACATAATCAGTGTTTGTAACAGGCCATGGTCAAACATGAAACAGAATGTGTATACCTTGACTTCTTGAAAGGGAAAGAAAAGAGCACCTTGTTTTTGTTGATAACTTTAGTTGGACATGTCGGTAAATGTTGAGCCTTTGTCAAGTGCTAAAACTATTGTGGTTTTGAGAAGTTGCTCAGGAACTTTGGGGTTTCCAAGGATGTTTGGTCAGATAATGGATCACAGTTTACATCAGAAGAGATTGAATTGTTTCTATGTAAATATGCAGTCAATCATACTTTTCTACCCTGTATCCCCAAGCATTAGATATTGCTGTACAAAGAAATGTGCAAATTATAAATTTGGGTTTGTAGAAGCATTTGCTAAGTGACAAGCAAGGCAGTAATTTCCATATTTCTGTTCGATAGAGGTCAGACAATGTTCTGCTCACTTACAGAATAACTCCATAGCCTACATTAGGCAACTCGCCTGATGAATTAGTGTTTAAATATGCCGAAGGACAACGATTCTAGAATTGTAGAATCCCTACAGTATAGAAGCAGGCCATTCGGTCCATTGAGTCCACACTGATCCTCTAAAGAGCATCCCATCCAGACCCATCCTCCTAACCTAGCCCTGTAACCCTGCAATTACCATGTCTAATCCACCTAGACTGAACATCCCTGGATACTATAGTCAATTTCGCATGGCTAATCCACCTTACCTGCACATCTTTGGATTAGTTTACTTAAAACTGATCAATAGAAAAATAAATCAAAAGCAAGACAAAGTGAAGATGAATCTTGATATATAGGGTTTGAAACTTAAAGAGTTCAGTGCTGGTCAGAAAGTCAAGGGTGACGAACTAAAGTGATATTGAAAAATATGCAATTGGAGTTGTTGTGAGGAGATTAAATGTATTCACATATCTAGTGGAGATTGGAGTGAAACTCCATATCATATAGATCATTTGTCTGAAAGAGGAAATGAGAGGATAAGAATTCTCATAATCCAAGTTCCCTGTGCAGTCCAAAGTGAGACTCAGAAAGAAAGTGAAATTTACAAATTGATCGCTTGCTGATATCCCAGAATTCACTGAGGACAAAGAAAGTCAGAATCTTTAATTAAGGCTAAATCGATCAATATCACAGTTTCAACCATTAACTAGAGATTGTAGTCAAAGTCAAAGTTCAGGATGTCAGAGATATTGAGTGGACAAGAGTCCAGCTAATGGAAGGTATTAACCAGACAGGAAAATAAAAAAGGTCAGATTCATTGTAACTACAGACAACGAGAAAAAGCTACTTTCATTATTTGTTGTGAAATGATGAGATTCTGCAAAGTCTTAGGAGTTTGTTATATTGCTGCACTCCTTGTTGGAGAGGTGACAGTAAAGTTAGTTTAATAACACAGCAGGAAGAAAAATGCAGTCACACTTGTGATTTCCTGCATACTGTTCTGACTCACTTTGGATATTTCAAAATGGAGATCCAGCTTTTAAGTTTCCATTTTTTTAAACATTTTTTTTCATTCTGGAAATGACTGCCTGCAGTTGCACAGAGGTTAAATTTAGTGGAATATTCTTTTCAGACTCCACTATACCCAGCTGAATCAGCATATTGGACCATGTCAGGAGAGACCATGTTTGCAGCTCCCTTAATGCCTTTCCCTGCATCAAAAGGTCAGAAGTGCAGATGTTTGCTGATAATTGCACAATGTTCAACACAATTTTTGACTCCTCAGAGACTGAAGTATTCCAACTGTATATAATGCAAGACCTAGACAACATACAGATTTGGGCTGATAACTGGAATGTAACATTTGCAATACACAAACACCAAACAACTACATCTCCAACACAGGAGAATCTAATGATCTCCCCTTGACATTCAATGGCTTTAACATAGTTGAATACCCCATTACCAACATCTCGGGGGGGGGGTGCCATTTGAACATATAAACATTGTGACTTCAAAAGTAATACAGAAGCTGTGAAATCTGCTATGAGTAATTACTTTCTGCCTGACTCTTTTATTCCTGTTTACCATCGACAAGGTACATGCTGGCAGCGTAATGGAATACTTGCCTGAATGAGTGCAGTTCTAAATGAACTCAAGAAGCTCAGTATCATCCATGACAAAACAGCCTGTTTGATTGACAACCCAATCACAACCTCAAACATTCACCTGCCCACAACCAACACTGTGGCAGCAGTGTGCATCATTAGGATACATAGCAATAACTTGCTGAGACTCTCAACAACACCTTCTAAACATGTAATCTCTCCCATTTAGAAAGGAAAAATGTAGTAAATGCAGGGGGAACTATCACCTGCAAATTCCTCTCCAGGCCACACACGCCATCCTTAGTTGGAACAGTACCACCATACCGGCTGAGATTACCTCAAAGGTCCTTTCTCCTCACCTGGGTGTGGTGACTGTCAGATTAAACCACCAGAAGTGGTCAGGAAATCAGCATGCTGACCAACCTCATTACTGTCAGGTGCTTTCTACAGCCACTCCCAACATCAATAGGGCCTGAAAGCCCAACCCCTATACAATGGCAGCACTACAAAAGTACTGCATTCTGTGAAGTAAAATGAGATACTGCGGCATTTCAAATAATAGATTTAAAGTGTTGTGCAAAAGAAGCAAGGATGATGTGAAAAAACACTTTTTCACACATTGAGTAGTTAGAGTATGAAATGCACTACCTGAAAATGTAGTGGAGGTAGGTTCAATTGAGGCATTCAAGAGGGCATTTAGATCAGAATAGTGAGGGGGAAATGCAAGAGATTGGCACTTCATAATGTTGTGCAGTTAATGGGCTAGCACTCATTACAATTTTGTTATTCTAATTGCAAAAACTGTAACCAAATATTTAGCCGAGAGACACAGTAATAGCATCATTTTGATAAATCATACATTTCATAACACTAACTGTCCAGAAGGAATCATTTGCTATATCTAGCAGGTGACTGGTAGAACCATCAGGGAAAGATGTCCCCGTGCAAATTCCAAACAAATTTCTCCTGAACACACAAAATTGTTTTGGTGTTCTGAGCATAAAATAATTTCTTGATTGTTCTTCTTTTGAAATTCATTATCAACAAACATCTGACTGTTGCCTTGTTGTAATAATTACATTGATATATTCTTTAAAAAGTCAATCATAAAATTTGTTTTGATTTGTGGATTAACAGGAATGAGGAAAGGTTGAATAGGTTAGACTGATATTAATAATTATTTTGGATGGAAAATCTTATGACAGCATAAGATTCTGAGAGGCCATTACAGGGTAGATGCTAAGAAGTTGTTTTCTCATTGGTAATTGAGAATTATGGGAAACCCTTTTAAAACAATGGGTCTGTCATTTAGGACGCTGATGAGGAGAAACTTCTTCCTTCAGAAGGTCATTAGTCTTTGGAATTCTCTTCTCCAGAAGGAAATGAAGGTTCTGTCATTGAGTTTATTCAAGGCTGAATTAATCAGATTCTTGATTTTCAAAGAAGTCAGGGGCCAGATAGGAAAGTGGAGTTGAAGGCACAATCAGGGTCAGCCATTATCTTAGTGAATTCCAATTTCCCCACTTCTGTTCCGATTTTTTGACACTGTATGTGGGATATGATGTCAACTATGAACCAGGCTGATTTCTCAGCAGAAATACTCAGCAATAAAATATATTGAATGGTATTATCCAGCAATCTTTATTACTTTTGTGCAAACATTACCTGTGACCTATCTGATTTACATAACTGTAAAACTTCAAGAGTTGGAAATGTCTCTGTTTGAGAGCTCAGCATTAACGGGTGGGAAAGAGCATGCTCAGTAACATTCAAATACCTGAGCAGGCGATTATCCCAGTGAATGAATCTACTATCAGCAATGTGAAGAACATTACAATGCTAACAGCTTTACAGTCTATCGTAGATCATGTGATAGTTCATCCAACAACTTCAGTGAAAATTCCATATGAAACCAAGGCAAATATTTGGCTGTATATTCCAAGCATATGGAAATGGCATTAGAAGTAGATCATGCCAGGTATGCAAGGGTGAATAGTATTGGGAGGATTCCCAAAGTATTCTCCCAGGCAAGCGTTGTGGCATTGAAATGGATTCACTGCCTATCCCATTGGGAACCAGTTAAGGTGCTTAAGGCCTCCACTAGAGATGATATTGTGTCCTAGCCAGTATTTTACCACCAACAATGTGGTCTCCCACGACATGCAAAGTCCATCAATGGATGTAGCTACAGCCTAGGTTGGTGGGGGTAACTCAAGCTCCCTAACCCAAAGTCTAGGCTGGGGGCACATAAGGCCATATATTTGGCGAAAATAATTCCTGTAGAAGAGTTTCTCTTCAATACTGAGCTGCATAACTGCTTCGGCCCTCTGAATCTTGGATTGTTTCCATGCTGCTGAGGTCACCTGTTGGCCACATGTCGACATGCCCTCACAGTCACCAGCCTCCATCCGAAGAGTTCAACTCTCCCAGCGGTGCTGAGCAGGTCCCCAAACTGCTGACCCTTTGTTTGAATGTCAGTATTCCCCAGTCTCCTTAATAGGATGGAAATATGTTGTGTTAGATTCAATACATAACAGCTCCCGGCTAAATATCCCAAACTGTGTAGCTCCCATATCAGACTCCATTTCTTTACTCATCAGCCTTCTCAGTTTGTTTTGCCAGGGTTAATTTACAAATGATCCTCTCCCTCCTGGACGTTTCCAACCCAAATGGATTTACGTTTTAAAAGGAGCTAACTTGACAAGATTCTTCAAGTCAACAAATGAATGAATTTATTAATTATGACTAGTAAGAAATAAATAAAATTACTACAAGCATCCTTACTGATTAGAAATAAGAAGTGAGTCCAAAAAAGATAAAATACGACATGGTATTGGTTCAATCTCTGGATCGTTCATACAAGGTAGACAATGGAAAATTATCAGTCGAACAGCCCATTTATAGCTGATTTGGAGATTGATTGACATGCATTTATCTTGTTTCCTTTACACTCGCTTGCCGGCTAGCTAGCTTCTACTGCTCAGACCAAGGAGTCTTTGCCTTTCAGCGCAGGGGTAACTAGTGAGTGGTTCTTCAACTGGGACATTCGCAGACCCTAACACTCAAACCCAGTCTGGTGCATGAGTACTGTAGCTCACTTGCCTGATTCTTCCATAAGTGCACAGATTAGAGACAAACCGGCCATTAACTCCAGGTTTGTATATTCTTGAAAGGGACACACACCAGTTCTGAAGAAGTGGTATATGGACTTGAAACATTGGCTCTGTTTCTCTGTCTCTACAGATGCTACTAGACCTGCAGAGTTTCTCCAGGATTGTTTGTGTCTGTAGATGTAAACACATGTCTTGCCCCATACTGCTGCTTTTTCTCCCATCATCATTACAGCCTGAGATAATTCTTCCAAGATTACAGCTGCTTATAATGCATTTGTTCCCTTTAGTCTATCCTTCAAAGCTTCATTGACACCTCAGCAACCTCCATTTGGTCTTGATATCATTGTCATAGAGTCATAGAGATGTACAGCATGGAAACAGATCCTTCGGTCCAACTTGTCCATGCCGACCAGATATCCCAACCCAATCTAGTCCCACCTGCCAGCAACTGGCCCATATACCTCCAAACCTTCCTATTCATATACCCAACCAAATACCTTTTAAATGTTGCAATTGTACCAGCCTCCATCACTTCCTTTGGCAGCTCATTCCATATACATATCACCCTCTGTATGAAAACGTTGCCCCTTAGTTCTCTTTTAAATCTTTCCCCTCTCATTCTAAACCTATGCTGTCTAGTTCTGGACTTGCCCACTCCAGGAAAAAGATTTTGTCCATTTATTGTATCCGTGCCCCTCGTGATTTTATAAGTCTCTTTAAAGTCACCCCTCAGCCTCTGACACTCCAGGGAAAACAGCCGTAGCCTATTCAACCTCTCCCTATAACTCAAAACTTCTAACCCTGGCAACATCCTTGTAAATCTTTTATGAACCCTTTAAAGTTTCACATCTTTCTGATAGGAAGGAGACCAGAATTGCACGCAATATTCCAACAGTGGCCTAACCAATGTCCTGTACAGCCGCAACATGACCTTCCAACTCTTGTACTCAATACTCTGAACAGTAAAAGAACACCTTCATTGTCCTATCTCCCTGCGACTCCACTTTCAAGGAGCTATGAACCTGCGCTCCAAGGTCTCTTTGTTCAGCAACACTCCCTAGGACCTTACCATTAAGTGTATAAGTCCTGCTGAGATTTGCATTTATCTAAATTAAACTCCATCTGCCACTTCTCAGCCCATTGACCCATCTGATCAAGATCCCCACATAATCTGAGGTAACCTTCTTTGCTGTCCACTACACCTCCAATTTTAGTGTCATCTGCAAACTTACTAACTGTACCTCTTATGTTCAAATCCAAATCATTTATATAAATGATGAAAAGTACAGATTCTTGTGGCACTCCACTGATCACCGGCCTCCAGTCTGAAAAACAATCCTCCACTACCACCTCTGTCTTCTACCTTTGAGCCAGTTCTGTATCCAAATAGCTAGTTCTCCCTGTATTCCCTAAGAGCTAACCTTACTATCCAGTCTCCCATGGGGAACCTTGTTGAATGCCTTACTGAAATCCATATAGATTACGTCTACCACTCTGCCCTCATCAATACTCTTCGTTACTTCTTGAAAAAACTAAAGTTTGTGAGACATGACTTCTCACACACAAAGCCATGTTGACTGTCCCTAATTAGTCCTTGCCTTTCCAAATACATGTACATCCTATCCCTCAGGATTCCCTCCAACAACTTGCCCACCACTGATGTCCGGTTCACTGGTCTATAGTTCCCTGGCTTGGCCTTACCACCCTTCTTAAACGGTGGCACCACATTAGCCAACCTCCAGTCTTCCGGTACCTCACCTGTGACTATCAATGATATAAATATCTCAGTAAGAGGCCCAGCAATCACTTCCCTAGTTTCCCACAGAGTTCTAGGGTACACCTGATCGGGTCCTGGGGATTTATCCACATAATGCATTTCAAGATATCTAGCACTTCCTCATCTGTAATATGGACATTTTTCAAGATGTCACCATCTATATCTTCCATGTCCTTTTCCGCAGCAAATACTGATGCAAAATACTCGTTTAGTATCTCCCCCATCTCTTGCGACTCCACACAAAGGCCGCTTTGCTGATCTTTGCTGAGGGGCCCTATTCTCTGCCTAGTTACCCTTTTGACCTTAATGTATTTGTAAAAACCCTTTGGATTCTCCTTAACTCTATTTGCCAAAGCTATCTCATATCCCCTTTTTACCCTCCTGATTTCCCTCTTAAGTATACTCCTACTTCCTTTATACTCTTCTAACAATTAACTCAATCTATCCTGTCTACACCTGACATATGTTTCCTTCTTTTTTTCAACCAAACCCTCAATTTCTTTAGCCATCCAGCATTCCCTACACCTGCCAGCCTTTCCTCTCACACTAACAGCTGTCTTTGGACTCACGTTATTTCATTTCTGAAGTCTTCCCATTTTCCAGTCGTCCCTTTACCTGCGAACATCTGCCCCCAATCAGGTTTTGAAGCTCATTGTAAGTCCTGAAGCTCATTGTAAAATTCAGTCCATCCTTTTGTGCATCCTGCTTGGAGATCTTAGAGACTCTCCTAGTTAATATGGGCTCACTTACAGAATTGCATTATCCAAGTATGTATTTGTGACATATGGGTCTATTTTTTTCAACCAGAAATGGATAATTCAAATTTTCCTAGTAAGGATACATATCAGTTTGAAATAGAAGTGATGGTTCAAATAAGTCTGCCTTTTCATACAGTCCTGAAGAAATTCTTCATTGAACAGTGGAGCATTTAGTTATTTTTCAAACAGTTCACCATAAAAGACATTCAAGAATGTAAGTGGTTTCTCTGGCAGAAATAAAATCAATGAACATGGACTGAAAATTCAGAAGCTCATTTATTCATTAACATGGCATTTTTTTTCTACTTAAGTACGGCAAAGTGAGAATGTGTGCTGAACTTAATTTGCAATGTTATTTAGATTGATTGCTACCTTTCACAATTGTTAATTTACATATTTTGGCCTCTGACCATCTTTACTTGTTATAATTTTAATGACAAACCATGTGGTCACTCCCCACCAAAGCTACAGCTGACACAGTATTCGCTTCAGTACTTGAATAAAAACTCCTAAAAATTATGAATTTAGCCTAAATTTTTTAAGTACAATATTTTTATTCCGGTGTTATATTATTTCATAATGCTACAGAGAAGTTACTTCATAAATGGATATTAGGATGATATATTTAAGCCAAAAAATGCTTTGAAGCCTGAGACACTGAAGAAAATATAAAGAATTTTTTTATATGTTCAAACAATTTCATCAGCATATTGCTCTGGATAGAGCATTTCAGCTATGAGGAGAGGCTGGATAAGCTTGCGTTGTATTTATTGGAATAGAGAGTTTTGAGGGGAACCTGATAGAGCTGCATAGGATTATGAGGGGCATGGTCAGGATGGTTAGAAAGCAACTGTTCCCCTTTGTCAAAGGGCCAAGAACAAGGGGGTGCACTTTTAAAGCAAAAGACAAGAGGATGAAAGGGATTTGAGGAACAGTTTTTACACAAAGGGTGGTGGGCTCTGGAATGCACTGACGGGAAGGGTAGTTGAGGCAAGAAACCTCACAACCTTTCAAAGTACTCAGATGAGCTCTTCAAGTGTTATAACTTTCAAGGATATTAGCCTAATGTGGGAAAGTGGGACTAGTGTAGATAGTAGTGTGCTTTTCGCAGTACAGACTCAATGGGCTGAATGGCTTCTTCTATACAGGATCACTATATGAAATGATGCCGTAAAATAGCAAGATTAACTGCAAGATTCATTTTTAAGACAACAATATGAATTCTTGTCTGTGGCAATCAATAGCTAAAGTTAAAGCCCCATTGCAAACAAAATAAAAAAAAGAAACAGCTAAGAGGCAGGAAGCAGAGGCCTCTGTGCCATTTGTTGATGTTATCATTGAAGAAGTCTCTATGGGCCATTAGCTGTATTAGTCACAGTGTTACCTGCCCTTGGGACTCACATACAGTCTATGTAGCATTAATGAACTTTTCCTCCAAGGAATTAGGAATGATTTCTCAGCATAGCAGAAGTGAGGAGTAGGGTTCTCGAGGCACGTACAACTCTTAGGATTGTTTATGCTCACTGTGTTCATTAATAATTTGGAAATATAGCAAGAGTATGTTTTGAATGTATTCTCCATACAACAACAAGAATGATTGTCATTTATATAACTGTTTTGGATGAAAGTTTAGGAGGAATGGTTAGCAAGTCTGCGGATGACACCAGAATTAGTAATATAGTCGATAGTGAAGAAGGTTATCTAAGGTTACAAAGGGATCCTGATCAACTGGGCCAGTGGGCTGAGATGGAGTTTAATTTGGATAAATGTGAAGTATTGCACTTTGGTAACGTGAAAAAGGACAGGACTGATACAGTTAATGGTAGGACCCTGGGTACTGTTGACAAGCTGAGAGACCTAGGGGTTCAGGTTCATAGTTGAAAGTGGTGTCACAGGTAGACAGGGTGGTTAAGAAGGCTTTTACTATGCTTGCCTTCATTGCTCAGACCATTGAGTATGCTGTCATGTTGATGTTGTACAGGATGGTGGTGAGACCACTTTTGGAGCTCTGTGTGCAATTCGGGTCATCCTGCCGTAGGAATGAATTTAATTAACTTGGAGGGGGTTCAGAAAATATTTACTAGGATGTTGCTGATACTAGAGGTTTGAGCTGTAAGGAGAGGCAGTATAGGATGGGACATTTTTCTCAGAGGCTTAGGAGGTTGAGGTGTGACCTTATAGAAGTTTATAAAATCATAAGGAGCAGAGATAAGGTAAATAGCAAAGGTATTTTCCCTAGGATGGGGGAGTTCAAACCTAGAGGGCATATTCTGTACATCGCTATGACTCTATGACTCTATAAAAGAGAAAATTTAAAAGGAATCTGAGGGGCCACTTTTTCACACAAGGTGATTCATATGTGGAATGAACTGCCAGAGGAAGTGACAGCTGCATGTACATATAGTTCTTCTATAATAGGATGGTTGTGTTCATGTGCAACCCCGCATTATAGAAAACTCATGCTTTAGAAACAGCTTAAAGTGTTGGTGATGTAATTGCATTACAGTCAACACAAGTTTTAAAATTTCGCACTTTAGAAACAATGTCCTCAATGCGTCAATTGCATTACAAGAAATTCACATTAATGAAGCACGCATTATAGCAGAACAACCTGTATAATTATAATGTTTAAAAGACATTTGGACAGGTACACAAATTGGAAAAGTTTAGAGGGACATGGGCCAAATGCAGGCATGTGGGAGTGAAGGGTCTGTTTTTGTGCTGTGTGATTCTAGAACATCGAGAAATGAGGAAAATGATCAAAAACATTCAAAATCAAATTGTGTTAGGAAGGCAATTATTCAAATAGGGATCTAGTGCCTACAGAACATAGAGGTAGCCATCCCTGCTGAGGATTCTTATGTGATCTAAGTAACTATGATAGGGTTGAACTTTAAAGGAAACATTGTTATGCTCCCAGGAAATACAGGTCTCCCACTCCATGGAAACCATAGTGGTTTTCTTCCAAACAACAAACCACTGCATGTAATCTCCCAAGGCTGGTCTGGCAAGGTAGGTTGACATGACATTATTTTCTTCTCTCAGGCGGACTGTCATTGGAAGCTCTGCAGATAGTAACTGCTTGTGTCTAGGAACCTGATGAGATTCTGAGGAACAAGACCTATCAATCTTTGTGCTGCTTGGTTTAGGTAGGCATTTCTAACATAGACAGGTCAAGATAAAAAGCTGAAAAAGTTTTTCACATTTGCTAATGGAAAATTCTTCATTGTTATTTACAAGATCATTTTTATTTGATTTCTGTCCAAGCAGTAAAAGCATATGTTATCCATTTTCAATTAAATTTTCTTTTCTTTAAATACTTTGAAATTTCAGCAAGCCCACCAACTCTCCAAAGAATAACCCACTCAGACCCCTACTCTACATTTACCCTGACTAATGCACCAAGTCTACACATCCCTGAACACTATGGGCAATTTAGCATGGCCAATTCACCTAACATGCACATCTTTGGATTGTGGGAGGAAACCCACATAGACACTGAGAGAATGTGCAAACTCCACACAGACAGTCACCTGAGGCTGGAATCAAACCTGGGTCCCTGATGCAGTGAGGCAGCAGTGCTAGGCACTGAGCCACCATGCCACCCTAATTCCAGTGAGTCTGTAACTGTTTGAAATGATGTTTAAAAAGGTCTTCAAAGAGTTGGCATCAATTATAAAAGGATCAATTGTGGTATGTTTAGATAGTAAGAAATACTGGTTCAAATAACCTGTTGACCCTTGACCTGGAAGCACTACTGTCAAAAGAAAACTAAGGTAACGATGCTATGTAGTTAGCCACATTACTACATTATGGAGGAGGCAGTGGTTATGTTAGTGGATAGTAATCCAAATGCCCAAAGCTAATGCTTTGGGCTCAAATCACCATGGCAGCTGGTGGAGTTTACATTAAATTACTAAATCTGGAACATAAAACTAGTCTCAGTAGTATGGTCATGAAACTAACACTGATGGTTATAAAAAAACCCCACTTAGTTCACTAACATCTTTTAGGGAAGGGAATCTGCCCTCGTTTCCTGGTGACTCCAGATCTATAACAATGGTGGTTTATTCTTAATTGCCACCTCAAAAGGCTGACTTTACCACTCAGTCCAAGGGCATTTAAGGAGTGGAATCCCATGAAAGAATGAACACATTCCATGAAAGAATGAAAAAAAGGACACAAACTTCTGTTTGTGGAGATCATAAACTTTGAGACAGGGAGGGCAATGAATTAAGCAAGATGGTGGTGTCTAAACGCCATTGGCTTCTTGCCATCAAAACTAATTTCTGGGCAATTAGGCCAATTGTCACCCTTCTCACCTTGCCTCTAAATGGGTATCACTGTGGCTCAATGATTAGCACTGCTACCTCATAGCAACAGAGATCTAAGTTCGATTCCAGCCTTGGGCACACGTTTGTGTGGAGATTACACATTTTCCCTGTGTCTGGTGGTCCAGACAGGGATGCCTAGGTGGTCCAGTTTCCTTCCATGGTCCAAAAATGTTCAAATTATATGGATTGGCCATGCTAAATTGCCCTCTGGTGTTCATGGAAAATGCAGGATTACAGGGTAGGGGTTGGGTCTGGATGGGATACACTTCAGAGGGTGATATGGAATCGATGGGCTATATGGTGTGCTTCCACACTGTCGTGATTCTATAATAATTGAGGCCTTAACTAGCTGATTAATAATAACTGAAAGGCCTTTAGTGTGAGATCCTTCATATCAAGGCAAACTTATAGTATTTTGGAAATGCACACAGTGCTACAGGTCTGTGGGAAGCAATGTGGACGCTTATATATAAACATATAACCACACACGGCCTTGCTAGTCTGCTCCAGATTTCAATAAGATTATTACTCTCATTAAGAACATTATAGCAGGGCACTTAGAGTTTGGTAATGAGGCACAGTCAACCGTGAAATGGAAAACATGTTCAGTCAGTTTATTGGATTTTTTTTAAGTAACATGTGCTATGGATGTACTACTTTTATATGCAGGAGATACTTGATTAAAGGTTATCACAGAAAATCAAAGCTCGCGGCATAGGGGTTAACTTGCTGGCAAGGATAGAAAGTTGGCTGACAAGCAAAAAACAGACATAGGCCTAAATCTTTTTAGGCATTACTAAGTCCACAACTGGAATTTAGTGTACCGTATTGGTGTCCTTATTTAAGAAAGAATGTAAATGCTCTGGAGTAGTTCAGAGAAGATTTACTGAATACCTGGACTGGTTGGATTGTCTTATGAGGAATAGTTGGATAGCGAAGCTTGTATCCGCCAGAGTAAGGGGCAGTTTGATGGGCGGCACACTGGCTAGCACTGCTGCCTCACATCACCAGGGTCCTAGGTTTGATTCCAGCCTCGGGCGACTGTCTGTGTAGAGTTTGCACGTTTTCCCCGTGTCTGTGTGGGTTTCCTCCAGGTGCTCTGGCTTTTTCCCACAGTCCAAAGATGTGCAGGTCAGGGGAATTGGTCATCCTGGTAATAGGTGCGATGGAGGCAGAGGAATTGGGAATAAGGGATTGTGTTTTTACAGGTGGTCGGATGGGAGGAGGTGTGGAGCAGGTAGCTGGGGGAGTCAGTGGACTTGTAGTAGATGTCCGTGGTTAGTCGGCGGCTGGAGATGGAAGTGTCCGAGATGGTCCAGATGAATTTGAGGTCAGGGTGAAATGCCCACCAGCCCACACCCTACTCCATATACTCGATGAAGAGCTGGGTCCCACGTGGAATGGTCCATCATCTGCAGTTACACCAGTACCACCTCCCACCTATTTTTCCGCTACATCGATGGTTGTATTGGAACTACCTTGTGCTCCTCATGCTGAAGAACAGTTCATCAACTTCACCAACACCTTTTACTCTGACCTCAAACTTATCTAGACCATCTCGGAGACCTCTTTCCCCTTCCTGGACCTCTCCATCTTCATCTCAGGCAACTTACTACAAATCCACCGACTCCCACAGCGACCTAGACTACACCTCCTCCCACCCTATCTCTTATAAAAATGCCATCCTTTATTCCCAATTCCTTTGCCTCTACTGCATCTGTTCCCAGGATAGCCAATTCCATCTGAGAAAATCCTAGATGGCCTCCTTCTTCCAAAATTGCAATTTCCCTTCCTGCGTAATTGACGATGCCCCCCAGTATAATTCCTCCACTTCCCGCAACTCCGCCCTTGAATCCCACCCCTCCCAAAGCAACAAGGACAGAACCCCACAGCCATCACCTTCCACCCCACCAACTTCTGCATACATTGTATCATCCTCCATCACTTCCTCCACCTACAAACAGACCCCACCACCAGAGATATGTTTTCCTCCCCCAAGGATCCTTCCACATTCGGCAGAAATTTACCTATACCTCCACTGATGTCATCTGCTATGTCAGTTGCACCCGATGTGGTCTCCTCTACATCAGGGAGACAGGACGCCAACTTGTGGATCATTTCAGATAACATCTCTGGGACATCCGCACCAACCAACCCTACTGTCCCTTGGCTGAACACTTCAACTCCCCCTCCCACTCCATCAAGGACAAGCAGGTCCTGGGCCTCCTCTATCACCATACCCTCACCACCCGACAGCATGGAGGAAGAACGTCTCATATTCTGCCTTGGGACCCTACAACCACACGGGATCAATGTGGATTTCAACAGTTTCCTCATTTCCCCTCCCCCAACATTATCCCAGTACCAAGCCTCCAACTTGACACCACCCTCCTGACCTCTCCATCATCTTTCCCATCCATCCACTCCATACCGCCCCCCTCCCCCCTCCCGCCGACCTATCACCTTCTCCCTCACCTTCATCTACCTATCGCATGATCTCTCAGCACCCCCAGCCCACAAGCCTCATTCCTGATGAAGGGCTTATGCCCGAAATGTTGATTCTCTAGCTCCTCGGATGCTGCCTGACCCCCCGTGCTTTTCCAGCACCACACTCTCGACTGCTGCAGGAGTTAGCTTGTTTGTGGCAGTTTATCTTCAAAGTCAAACCAGAGAAGTCAGGACAGAGGTACAATACCTTAAACTTTTTGTTACCGAAGAAAACATTACTCTTGACGATGAGACAATCAAAGCAACAGTGGAATGGCCCTGGCTGAAGGCAGAGAGGGAACTGTTTGAGGTATTTAGTCTAACAGGTTACAATAGGAGGGTGTGCAAGGATATCCACAGTTGAGTGCCACATCCCATGATTGGCTGAGGAGAACAGGGAATGCTTAAGGAGTGCTTGGGAAAAGATGTATCAGGTATGATACTTCACAGAGCACCACAGGCAGTTGGACCTCAATATATGGAGACTCATTTTACATCCTCCAGCAGAAGCATATTTCATCACCTGTCCTTGGTTACCCAGATTTCCAATCCTCTTTCATATTGGAAACTGATGCCAGTTTCCTTGAACAGTGAGCAATGCTGTCATAGTTTCAAAGGCAGGAGAGAGTGGTTATTGATCAGTTATAGTCTCAAGCTGAGTGAGAGGAATCACAGAATCATACAATCACTGAAGAGTTACAGCACAGAAGGAGGCCATTCAGCCCATAATGCCTAAACAAATTTTACAAATGAGCATTATTCCCTACTACCAATCTCCTGCTTTTCTGCCATCCCCTGCACACTGTTTCTATCCAAGTAGTCATCCTATGCCCTCTTCTGTGCTTCAACTGAACCTGCCTCCACCACATTTCCAGGCAATTCATTCCTTAACCTAATGACTCACAAAAATGAGGAATTACTCCAGAATGAAACTTGAATTGCAAACTTGGGGGTGGGCTATTCCAAGAAGTTCATCAATAACAACCCACTCGGCTACTTACAAATATTCAACAAACTGGAAGCAGCAGAGACCCAATGGGCTACTGAACTTGTGAGGTTTCCAATTCCAGATCCAGTGAATGTCAGGCAAAATAATGCAAATGCTGAAGCCCTTAATTGGAAGACTGACCATAGGCTGACTGGCTGGAGGGAGTTTGACTGATGCTGTGCCCATGTTCCAAGTCAAAGACAGCATTGTGATCTGACTTCCCTATGACATTCGAATAAAGATGCAACATAGTGTCACCGATGCAATTAAAGTGAGTTCCAAACTTGATCCAAACAGGTAGATCACCTTTGCTCTCCACCTCGAAAAAAAAGCTCAGGCAGATTCAGCTGATAGATGTAGGCAACAATAAACTGTCCAATTACTAGAAGACACAACATCCATCAATCCAGTACCAGCTGATCTGGGTATCCAAAGAAGCAAGGAAACCTTTGAGGTGCTGGAAGAAGCTTAGGGATGAGGATGGATTCTTCTGTGGATGGCCAGGAGAGGGAAAGGTGTAGTAACTCATCCTTCCAAACAGCACCAAGCGACAAGTGTTGGTAATAGTTCAAGCAACACACCAAGCCATGGAATTGATGATTGGCCTTACCAGAGAGTGAAATTACTGGCCTGGGATGCTGCTGATGTTAATGAATATTACTGAAATTGTGAGAAGTGTACTTTGGCCAGCGAAGAACCCTGGTTACCAAAAGAGTCCTTGAGGTCCTTGAACTGGATCTTATGGTCTTGACCCCAGTGTTAACAAAACTAAGCACATTTTTGTACTGTCAAATATCTTCAAGTTCATAAAGGCTGTTCCCACCTTTGACCAAGAGACGTCACCTATGGCCAAGGTGTTAAGATGTATTTGGTTTGTCTGTTATGGCTTTCTCTGTCAGATTCATTTTCTTGGTGATAGTTGTAGTGGAAAGAATGACAGTGAGGACCAGGGGCCCGATGGGAAGGTAAATTTTAAAAGATATAAAAGCTTACCTCGTGTATAGGCTGAGCACACACCGAGCAGGAGTGGACACGGGACTGCTGGGGAAACGAGGCTTTACCTTTGGGTAGTAGCTTTAACCGAAACACGACCGGGTAGTGTCTCCCACCCGGTCTCCTCCTCTAACCAAAAAAAGGTTCTGTGCACCGAATTGGTAAGGTGACTAGTTTCTTTATTATTTTAGGTTTTCTGTAGTCTCGTTGGGAATTTAGAATAGTGGGAATGGAGGTTAGGACAGTTGAATGTTTCCCCTGCAGAATGTGGGAAGTAAGGGTCACCAAGTAGTGTCCTCGCTGATTGCTCCTTGAAAACCGCATGAGGGAACTGGAACTGGATGAACTTTGGATCATTCAGGAAGTGGAGGGGGTTATTGAAAAGAGTTACAGGGAGATAGTCGCACCTCAGGTCAAAGAAGAAGTTAGATATCTGACCATCAGGGGACAGAAAGGGAACTGGCAGGCAATGCAGGGATCCCCTGTGGCCGTTCACCTCAACAACAAGTGAGGACTGCAGATACTGGAGATCAGAGCTGAAAATGTATTGCTGGAAAAGCGCAGCAGGTCAGGCAGCATCCAAGGAGCAGGGGAATCGACATTTCGGGCATGAGCCCTTCTTCAGGAATGAGGAAAGTGTGTCCAGCAGGTTAAGATAAAAGGTAGGGAGGAGGGACTTGGGGGAGGGGCATTGGAAATGCGATAGGTGGATACTTCCTTTATACTCTTCTAAGGTTTCACTCAATCTATCCTGTCTATACCTTACATATGTTTCCTTCTTTTTCTTAACCAAACCCTCAATTTCTTTAGTCATCCAGTATGCCCCATACCTACCAGCCTTTCCTTTCACCCTGACAGGAATATACTTTCTCTGGATTCTTGTTATCTCATTTCTGAAGGCTTCCCATTTTCCAGTCATCTCTTTATCTGCGAACATCAGCTTTCGAAAGTTCTTGCTTAATACTGTCAAAACTGGCCTTTCTCCAAATTAGAACTTCAACTTTTAGATCTAGTCTATCCTTTTCCATCATTATTTTAAAACAAATAGAATTATGGTCGCTGGCCCCAAAGTGCTCCCCCACTGTCACCTCAGTCACCTGCCCTGCCTTATTTCCCAAGATAGGTCAAGTTTGGCACCTTCTCTAGTAAGTACATCCACATACTGAATCAGAAAATTGTCTTGTACACACTTAACAAATTCCTATCCATCTAAATCCTTAACAGTCCAAGTCTATGTTTGGAAAGTTAAGATCCCCTACCATAATCACCCTATTATTCTTACAGATAGCTGAGATCTCCTTACAAGTTTGTTTCTCAATTTCCCTCTGACTATTAGGGAGTCTATAATACAATCCCAATAAGATTATCACCCCTTTCTTATTTATCAGTTCCATCCAAGTAACTTCCCTGGATGTATTTCCGGGAATATCCTTCCTCAGCACAGCTACAATGCTATCCCTTATCAAAAATGCCACTCCCGCCCCCCTCTCTTGCCTCCCTTTCTATCCTTCCTGTAGCATTTGTATCTTGGAACATTAAGCTGCCAGTCCTGCCCATCCCTGAGCCATGTTTCCGTAATTGCTATGAAATCCCAGTCCCATGTTCCTAACCATGCCCTGAGCTCATCTGCCTTCCCTGTTAGGCCCCTTGCATTGAAATAAATGCAGTTTAATTTATTAGTCCCACCTTGTCCCTGCCTGCCCTGACTGTTTGACTCGCTTCAGTTCTCAACTGTACCAGTCTTAGATTGATCTCTTTCCTCACTATCTCCCTGGGTCCCACCCCCCTCCTCCACCTTACTAGTTTAAATCCTCCCGAGCAGCTCCCGCAAATCTCCCTGCCAGTATATTAGTCCCGTTCCAATTTAGTTGCAATCCGTCCTTCTTGTACAGGTCACTTCTACCCAAAAAGAGATTCCACTGATTCAAAAATGTGAATCCTTCTCACATACACCAGCTCCTCAGCCATGCATTAATCTGCTCTATCCTCCTATTCCTGCAATCTCCCTTGAGAATGTCAACTTTTTCCCTTCCTATGTCGTTGGTTCCAATGTGGACAATGACCTCTTGCTGGCCCCTCTCCCCCGGTGAGAACATGCTGCATCCTCTCTGAGACATCCTTGATTCTGGCACCAGGGAAGCAACACAACAGGCACCTATGATATTGGTAGGAGGAGATTTAAGGCAGAAATTCAGGGAGCGAGAGTGGAAGCTAGGAGCTAGATGAATCAGAGTTGTTGTCTCTGGTTTGTTGCCCGTTCCACATGCTAGCGAAGCGCGGAATAAGGAGAGAGAGCTGTTGAACATATAGCTAGAGGGATGGTACAGGAGGGAGGGTTTTGGATTCCTGGATAATTGGGACTCTTTCTGGAGTAGGTGGGACCTCTACAAACAGGATGGTCTTCACATGAACCAGAGGGGTACCAATATTCTGGGTGTTGGGGGAGCGGCGGGAGTTTGCTAATGCACTTCGGATGGGTTTAAGTTAATTTAGGAGGGGGATGGGAACCAAAATTATAGTTCGACTATATAGGAGGTTGAGAGTAGTGAAGTCAAAACTATGATTCCAAGGTCACAAGAAGGTACTGGAAGGCAAGGAGTTGGTTTGAAGTGTGTCTACTTCAATGCCTAGAGCATCTGGAATAAGGTGGGTGAACTTGCAGCATGGGTTGGTACCTGGGATTTCAACGTTGTGCCATTTCAGAGACATGGGTAGAGCAGGGATATGGAATGGTTATTCCAGGTTCCAGGATTTAGATGTTTCAGGAAGAACAGAGGAAATTGTAAAAGAGTGGGTAGTGTGACACTGTTAGTCAAGGACATTATTACAGTTGCAGAAAGGACTTTTGAGGGCTCGTCTACTGAGCTAGTATGGGCTGAGATTAGAAACAGGAAAGGAGAGCTTACCCTGTTGGGACTTTTCTATAGGACTCCAAATAGTTTCAGAGATGTAGAAGGTAGGATAGCAAAGATGATTCTCGATAGGAGCAAGAGTTGTTATGGGGGTCTTTAACTTTCCAAATATTGACTGGGAATACAATGTTCAAGTACTTTAGATGAGTCAGTTTTTGTCCAATGTGTGCAGGAGGGTTTCCTGACACACTATGTAGACAGGCCAACAAGGGGTGAGGCCACATTAGATTTGGTACTGGGTAATAAACCCGGCCAGGTGTTAGATTTGGAGTTAAGTGAGCACTTTGGTGATAATAACCACAATTCAGTTATGTTTACTTTAGTGATGAAAAGGGATAAGTATATACTGCAGGGCAAAAGTCATAGCTGGGGGAAAGGCAACTATGATTCAATTAGGCAAGATTTAGGATGCATAGGATGGGGAAGGAAACTGCAGAGGATGGGCACAGTTGAAATGTGGAGCTTATTCAAGGAGCAGCTATTGTGTGTCCTTGATAAGTAAGTACCGAACAGGCAGGGAGGAAGTGGTTGAACGCGGGAGCCGTGATTTACTAAGGAAGTTAAATCTCTTGTCAAGAGAAAGAAGAAGGCTTATGTTAGGTTGAGATGTGGGCGCTTGAGAGTTACAAGTTAGCCAGGAACAACCTAAAGAGAGAACTAAGAAGAGCCAGGACGGACATGAGAAATCATTAGTGCATAGGATCAAGGAAAGCCCAAAGACTTTCAAAAGGTATATCAGGAATAAAAGAATGACTAGAGTAAGATTAGGACCAATCAAGCATAGTAGTGGCAAGTTGTGCGTGGAGTCAGAGGAGATATGGGAAGTGTGAAATGAATATTTTTCATCAGTATTCACACTAGAAAAAGACAATGTTGTTGAGGAGAATACTGAGACACAGGCTACTAGACTAGATGGGATTGAGGTGCATAAGGAGGAGGTGTTAGCAATTCTGGAAAGTGTAACAATAGAAAGGTCCCCTAGGCCGGATGGGATTTATCCTTGGATTCACAGGGAAGCCAGGGAGGAGATTGCTGAGCCTTTGGCTTTGATATTTGTGTCGTCATTGCTACAGGAATAGTGACAGAAGACTGGAGGATGGCAAATGTTGTTCCCTTGTTCAAGAAGGGGAGTTGAGACAATCCTGGAAATTATAGACTTATAAGCCTTACTTTAGTTGTGGCTGAAGTGTTGGAAAGGGTTATAAGAAATAGCATTTATAATCATCTGTAAAGGAATTGTCGATTAGGGATAGTCAACTCGGTTTTGTGAGGGATAGGTCGTGCCTCACAAACCTTATTGAGTTCTTTGAGAAAGTAACCAAACAGGTGGATGAGGGTAAAGCAGTTGACGTGGTGTATATGCATTTCAGTAAAGTGTTTGATAGGCTATTGCACAAAATACAGAGGCATGAGATTAAGGGTGATTTAATGGATTGGATCAGAAATTGGCGAACTGAAAGAAGACAGAGGGTGGTGATTGATGGGAAATATTCATCCTGAAGTTCAGATCCTAGTGGGGTATCACAGGGATCTGTTTTGGGTCCACTGTTGTTTGTCATTTTTTATAAATGACCTGGATGAGGGCATAGAAGGATGGGTTAGTAAATTTATGCATGACACTGAGGTCGGTATAGTTGTGAATAGTGATGAAGGATGTTGAAGGTTACGGAGAGCCATAGACAAGCTGCAGAGCTGGATTGAGGGGTGGCAAATGGAGTTTAATGTGGAAAAGTATGAGGTAATTCACTTTGGAAAGAGTAACAGGAATACAGAGTAATGGTAAGATTCTTGGTAATGTAGATGAGCTGAAAGATCTCAGTGTCCAGGTACATAGATCCCTGAAAGTTGCCACCCAGGTTGATAGAGTTGTTAAGAAGGCATACGGTGTGTTGGCTTTTATTGGTAGAGGGAGTGAGTTTCAGAACCGTGAGATCAGGCTGCAGCTGTACATTTGGAGTATTGCCTACAGTTCACTGTATTATAGGAAGGATGTGGAAGCTTTGGAGAGGGTTCAGAGGAGATTTACTAGAATGTTCTGGATTACAGGGGTGCTGGAAAAGCACAGCAGTTCAGGCAGCATCCAAGGAGCAGGAAAATTGACGTTTCGGGCAAAAGCTGTACTTTTCCAGCACCATTCTAATCCAGAATCTGGTTTCCAGCATCTGCAGTCATTGTTTTTACCTATTTACTAGAATGTTGCTTGGTATGAAGGGAAGGTCTTACAAGGCATGGTTGAGGGTCTTGCAGCTGTTTTCATTAGAGAGAAGAAGATTGAGAGGTGACTTAATTGTGACATAAGTTAATCAGAGGGTTAGATAAGTTGGACAGTGAGAGCCTTTTCCCTCGGATGGTGATGGCTAGCACAAGCGGACATAGTTTTAAATTGAGGGGTGATAGATATGTGACATATTTCAGACGTAGTTTCTTTACTCAGAGAATAGTAGGGGCATGGAACACACTGCCTTCAACAGTAGTAGACTCGCCAATTTTAAGGGCATTTAAATGGTCATTGGATTGGCATATAGATGAGGATGGAATAATGTAGGTGAGATGGGCTTCAGATTGGTTCCACAGGTTGGTGCAACATCAAGGACAAAAGGGCCTGTACTGCACTGTAATGTTCTATGTTCTATATTCTATTCACACTGATACAAGAGCTTAACAAAGTTTCTGGCATTGCCAATGATCATCTGGATAGTATTATGCATTGTGATCGATTCAACTGCATTCTTCATAATTGGCTGTGCTCTATTGCTTGCTTCCCTATGTGCTGCTGCCTGCCTGCCTATGGAACTCCACTTCCGACTTGCTCATGGTGTTGTGTAAGATGTATTTCTCTTTTATTAACTATTTGATATGAAATTTGCCTTTTTGTTTGAAATATAATTTGCCTATCAATTCATTTCTAATTTGTAAAAGTCCTGATTCATAATAAAGTCAAGGTTACAAAAAATAGAATATTTTGGTAATTTCATCATTTGGAGGCTATGTTTTAGTGTCCTTACTTAAGAAAGGATAGAAAATAAGTTATCACATGAGGAAGTTTGGATCAAGTAGGGCTTTATCCATTGGAGTGTGGAAGAAAGAGATTGTCTTATTGAAGCACATAATATCATGAGGGAACTTGCCAAGTTGGATGTTGAAAGGATGTTTCCCTTGAGAAGCGCAGTTTATAAATAAAGGGTCTTACAGTTATCAACACTGACGAAGATAAACTGTTTCTCCTGAGTGATGTTAGTTTTGTGGAATTCTCTTTCCCAGAAAGCAGTGGGATTAGAGTCATATAAATATATGAGTTAAAGTAGGAATACGCCATTTAGGTCTCTCAAGCCTCCTGTGCCATATATGAGATTATGGTTAATATAATTGTAAACTCAAGTCCACATCCTTGCCCACCTCTGAGAACCTTTCCCCCCCCTTCCTTACCAAGAATCTGTCTACCTCTGCCTTAAGAATTTTCAAAGAGTTTGACTCTAGCGTCTTTTGAGGAAGAGTTGCAAAGAGAGGGATTTCCAAAGTCTTTGAAAAGGAATTGAATGTTTTTAAGGCTGAGTTAGAACCTTGACTGTGAACAAAATTAATATTTCCCAGCAAAGAGGAATTGTTTGGCTTGATGTCAGCCAGGCAGATCTTATAGAAAATGGGTTCACTGATTGGGGCTGTTAACCTGGTCCACTCAGGGAGCCCTGGCTGACAGATTGAAACAGGAGTGTCAGAGGTTCCACTCACTCTACGAGCCAGCTCTGTGCAAGCTGAGTCAGTGTCCTGTACTATGCAGGTGTAAATAAAGGGTGACTTGGTGACAGGTTATTGGCCTTCATGGAATTATTTCAGAGGACGTAATCAGATCTAATTAAATGGTAGAGCAGGTTTCAGGGCATGAATGGTCTACTCCTACTCATATGCATGTTTGATAAATGTCATTTACAGTTGACAGATCCCCCAGCAAGGTTCAGGACAACATTAATTGGCAAAATAATTGTGCATATTCACAACTTAGAAAACAAGACCCACCTTATTTTTGATGTGGAGGTGCTGGTGTTGGACTGGGGTGGACTGGGTTGTCCAACAGGGTTATTTGAAATCACAGCCTTTCAGAGCGCTGCTGCAAATTCAAATAAACCTGACGAAGGAGCAGTGCTTTGTAAGCCTGTGATTTCAAATAAATCCATTGGACCATAACCTGGTGTTGTGTGACTTCTCACTTTATTTTTATTTATCTCTGTCAGTGGATGAAGAATCCAGAGTGATCTACGGCACCTTAACTGCTGTATGTGGACAGTTGTGGACCACCTGAACTTGGAAGAAGTCAGATCTGAAAAGCCGCATGTGCACTCATTCTGACTGGCCTCAACAGTAGCAAAAGTGTGCATGTACAAGCCCTGGTAAGCGTGGCATTTGTCACTGTGAGATGCACTTGTTGGCAGCAAATCTGTGGAATTCTACACATCGCATTGGCATCGCCCTATTACAAGTCAGAAGTGAAGAAATTAAATGGTGTAGTAACTTTGGCAGCTATTGATAAACCATTCAGTTGGTTATGGAGTTTCATAATCACAGGTACCTCATTCAGGCAGTTAACAATTTTCTAATGGATTATTAAGAAGCAGTAGTTTAGATATAATACACTAGTTAATGAGATGAGGAAAGTATATAATTGTGACAGATGAGAACTCTTCACCAATCCCAAAGAGTTCTGCAGAATGGAGGAGAATGGTAGTTTTGGTGAAATGGAGTATTTGTCCCTACTGTTGCACAGCCTTCAGTAGTAATCGTCTTTGTTCTTTCCTCGGGCTGATGTTGGAGGAATGCTGGCCTTCTCCTAAGAAAATTGTGTTTGGTTCCCCCAAATCCTCCCTCTCCTCCTCTTTCCCCCGTACCTGTTATTATACATTATTTTGGACTGACCATCACTGAAGTATGAATTACCTATCTGCTCTGTCTCAGCCGATGACCATGGGCAGTTACTCGTGATGCCAGGATGACCATTGTACTCTTGCCCAACTTTATTTTGATGTTAATTTTCATTCCTTCTAAAAGCAAGAAGACATTCTTTCTCAAACACTCTGTTCCAAGTAGGGCAAGGGGAAATGTATGTCAGCGTAAATGCCAATGACTAGAAATCACTTCCAAAATAGTGAAAGTACATTTTCAAAACCAGCCTTCTGACCAAAAGCCTTTTAGTCAGGCAAAAAAATTGAGTTATCAATATTCAATACATTTCCTGCCAGTCACGTTTTCTGCTTCTTCACATCCTGCTGTTCATTCGCCTTGTTTTCCCCAACAATTTCTAAAAGTGTGGGAAACCTATGCACGCATGGTTAAGTTCACAAAGCAGGATTTTAAAAGGTGATAACGAGCACTTTGCATGTATAAGTCACCAGTCTGCCTGTCCCATGGGGGTTCCTGCTGAGATTGTACTAAGGCGAAAGGAAAACTCAGTGGTAACTGCTGGCTGCCTGAATCACTAACAATTTCACCTCTTTAAGCCTGCTGTCTGCTCATACACTAACTCAGTTTGTCAGCTTACAACTACTTCTTGGCCTCACCTCACTACCACCACCATTAACACAATAGTGCTAAAGCCAAAAACAATTTATGTCATTATAATTCTTACTTGACAAATCACTGAAATACTTGTGAGTGAAACTAGAGAACACAAGCAGAAAGAAGAAAGAATTTGCAATTTACAGAGTATTATCACAAGCTCGGGACATCTCAAAGTTTTTTTTTCCCAGCCAGCTGAGTAATTTTAAACTGCGGTCCCACTGCAGCTAAGGAAATGCTGCAAGTAATTCATTCATTATAAGCTCCCATGAGTAGAAATGATGCATTAACCATATAATCACTGTTATTATTGTAGCTGAGTTAAGATATAAATATTGGTCAAAACATTGGGGATGGCTTCTAGTTCTTCTTCAAAAGGACCATAAACTTTTTCACATCCCCCTGAACTTAGTGCCTGAACTGAAAACACTTGGCACCACACTGAAAGGTCAGCCTTAATGATGTGCTGTTCTCCCTGGAGCAAAGATTGAACCAGTAATCTTCTTTATTCAGGGGTTAGAGAACTCACACAGAGCCACAGCTTAAGTCTGAGACGTGATTTTGTACTATGTAACAAATCCCAGTACAGCATCTTCCTCATACATTTTAATATCTACTACTGAAAAACATTCATTTGGCTTGGATTGTGCAAAGAGTTTGCAGAAATACAAGATGGCAATCAAAAACAAAATTGGTTTCCACTGAGAAAATCACATAGAAGTATAATTTAAAATTAGATGCGGAGAAGCCATTATTCTTTTTATTTCATGATTTTGAATGATAATTTTACCCATTTAATAATATTGAACTGTTTAAATATAAAATTATCATAGTTAACTGCTGTTCCAACAAAAGATCTAATTGTAATTAAAACTTCAAATTGAGCAACACAAGGAACTAGTGGAATATGAGCCCATTGATGACTGAACATGTTGCTGTATCCCAGGCACCAACACAAAAAGGAGCTTCTGACTTGAGCCAGCTTGGCATTTGGCAACCAAAGGTTTTGAAAGTGGAAGTAGATCCAATGATAATGAGTATCATTAACTATCAATTCAGTTCTCAAGGACAGTACTGGCACAGTCCCCAACATAAATCTTTATCCACATGGTGAGATGATAACATTACAGGAGAGTATAAAAGTAAGTTCATGTTTGAAGAGGTTTGGGTAGAAGAAGTAGGTATTGTGATAAAAAGCCAGTTAATAAATGGAGAAATCTTTGGGAGGCTGATAGATTATTTTTCTGGATGGTTTTAGTTCTCTGATACTTTCCTTAACAGTGCATTTTCTTTGAAATAATGGAAAGCATAGTCCAATCTGCAAAACTGTGTTTATGACAAATACAAAGATACCTCCCAGCATTATGTCAAGGATACTGAAGTTTGGGGTGGTCTATTTGAATGAAATTTTCCTGCCAATATTTATGTGGCATCTTATCCTATCTCCTCCTTTACTATGCAATTGAAAGTCTCGAACACTCCCCCTCTTCATGATTAATTGATGAATGATGTAGTCCCTTCCTAACTGAAAATTATATAACGTGATGCACTCTACTTATTTATTGTGACACACGATAGGCTATACAGCATGGTTTTCATTGCTTTTAATAGGCAATACAATAAGGCAGGACCCTGACAGTGTTTAACGATGGTGCAGCAAATAAATAAGCTTGAATTAACTTTGTTACCTTTATGAGATATATAAGGTAATTGTATTCTGTGTACAAAGTTAAAAATCAAACAACACCAGATTACTGTCCAACAGATTTAATTGGAAGCGCTAGCTTTGTACTTCCAAATAAACCTGTTGGACTATAACTTGGTATTGTGTGATTTTTAACTTTGTACACCCCAGTTCAAAACATATTCTGTGTATGTTACTTTAAAGTTTGGTGAAATGAGGAAGGAGGATCATGTGTCCCGTTCTGCAGTCTGTCTGGCCGTATTTTGATTGTTTGAGATCAAAGGAAGACTTAGACTGCTATGTAAAGAATGTATAGTACAAGATATTTAGGCTGGGAGAAAATGACAACAATCTGAGTTTACAAGTTGTCAACTTTGATGGCAAATTTTTAATTGCAATGTACCACTGTTAGAACAGGAAGTGGGCACCACTTTCACTCACCTTTACTGATTTCTAGCAGATAATAGTGACATTTTAAATTGCAGGCAACATGCCCTGAATCCACATGTAATCACGAACCTGAGTAATCTTTCCTGTGGTGAAATCTGTCAGCAGCTGACAATGTAGCAGGCATAGGTGGGCAATGAAAGAACTCCGAAAAGAGCCACAAATCCATCGGAATGAACATGAAAGGGCATAATGATTGCATGTGTGTTTTCCAAATTTAAATTTCACGTGCAAATACTTCACTTTATATTGGTTTCATCTTTTTCATAATATTGTTAATTGTTGATTTATTTAAATGGGAGAGCTAAATGCACTGGTGTGCACCATGTTTGTGTACAATGATAGTTACAGGGGAGTTAGGGATCTTACTTTATTGCAAAGGAAATGGTATTTTCTTTTGCCTTCGCTAATGAAGGTATGATCATTTTAGTGTTCAGGGTTGAACTCACACAGTTGTATGTAACTGAATTTGCAGGCTCAGTTAGCCTTCCCTTTCTGTACCAACATCACTTTAAGGACCACATTTTTTTACCTTTACTAATGATTCCCACCATTCCCCAGCACAGCCTTGATGCAAGGCCCTTCCCAACTCGCTCCTCAATATCTCTAATAGAAAATAGGAGTATGAGTAGTCCATTCAGCTCTTCAAGCCTGCCCTGCCATTCATTATGGTTGATTACCTGATTAAGTGCCTGGTTCCTGTTTTTGATCCCTTTATCTCTCAGAACTATATTATATATATATAAAACTCATTCCTGAAAACATTCAATGTTTTGGCCTCAACTGTTTTCTGTGGCAGATAATGCCACAGGCTTACCACTGTCTGAGTGAAGCATTTTCTCATCATCTCAGACCGAAGTTCCCATTACCATATACTTAGACTGTGATCTAAGGTTCTGGACTCCTGAGTTGTATCAGGAACATGCTTCTGGTCTTCACCCTTCTTCACTCTTAAAATTTGAGTGGTTTCTAGGTTTCTTTGAGATCCCACCCTCCGATTTCACTTGGATCCACCTTCCACTTCTCCATGCCTACCCCTCACCACTCCTCACATTTGCTAGTCCCAAGCATCCATGTTAGTTGCCATTTCTTTTCTTCACTGTTTGAGGTTTCTTGTTCAACTAGGAAATCCTTTAACCCAGACACAGCTGCAAAAAGCTGCCATATTGCACATTGCCTTTGATAAAGTAAATGAAATACAGTACGAAACCTGGGAGCACATGTCCACAGGTTCCTGAAGGAGGCAAGACAAGGTGGTAAAGAAGGCACTTAAAATGCTTCCCTTCATTTGGTAAGGTATTGAATACAAGAGCAGGGATGTGATGCTGAAAGTGTAGAAGACACAAATTAGCATACAGCTGAATGTTTGTGGATAGTTCTGGTCAGTGCATTACAGGAAGGATATAATTGCTGTAGAGACGGTACAGAAGAGAGTTACACGATGTTGCTGGGTTTTGAAAATTGCACTATGGGGATAAATTGAATAGTCTAGCACAATAATAAAGCAAAGAATTGCAGATCCTGGAGATCTGAAACAAGAAATTACTGGAGAAACTTAGCAGTTCTGGCGCCAACTTTGGGAAAAGAGTTGATGTTTTGAGTCCAGTGACCCCTCGTCGGTTCCAGTGGGTTAGCGTTATAGTTAGGCTTTTCTGCCAATTTTGGACGTAACAAATTGTCACAAAGCTAGTCCCACTTTTTCTAAAAGCTGTTCCTTGGCTCAAGGATACTCTGACCTTGATTTTTCTCAAAGGGGTAATAAACCAGGCCGGGCTCCATTCAGTCTGGTTAAGTACAGAGATGGAAACAATTTTGAGAGGCCTTTTGTTTATATGTAAACAGATGAGACTTCAGGCCAGAGTGGTCATGCTTTAGAAGTGACCTGTATAAATATAGGGGAGTGGTCAGATCTCTAGTTGAGCTGAGCAGTTTTAGTTCAGACTTGAACTGGTTGGAAGTTCAACAGGGAGCTGTGTGGAAGTTCTCTGTCTCTTTTCTGCCCCTTCAGTTTCAACCTGTAAGCATGTGTCCATTTATACTGGTTTTTAAAGGGAGTTTGCTTATTGGGACTGTTGTCTAATTGGATAGGTCTGTAGGGGTTCTTTATTCTGTTCTTTGTATTTCATTGTGTTATTTTGTGAATAACTTTTTGCCTGTTTTAAAATCTAGTACTGAAAAATGTGTTGCTGGAAAAGCGCAGCAGGTCAGGCAGCATCCAAGGGGCATAAGCCCTTCTTCAGGACTTCGAGCTTATGCCCGAAACGTCGATTCTCCTGCTCCTTGAATGCTGCCTGACCTGCTGCGCTTTTCCAGCAACACATTTTTCAGCTCTGATCTCCAGCATCTGCAGTCCTCACTTTCTCCGAGTTAAAATCTAATAGTCAATTGAGCTAACTTAATCCAGGTAATTTTCACTGTACATTTACCAAAACAAATTGCAAATTTATGGTCTTAGCTGCCTACTTAAGAGTGTTTTGAGTGGTCTGGCTTAGTCCATAACAATATATTCTGTGAACTGATAAATTGCATGCAACGTGCAATGGGTGATGATTATAAAAGAGGCCATTCCTCATTATTGTTTAAATTATATTATCTGTGATAAAAAGTTTAGTCAGTAGAACTTACAGTCATTTTTTAAAGTAAAATTCTACAATGTGACATCTTGCCATCTCATTCTTTTAGCTAGTAGCTGCAAGTTTGAATTTATTTTTAAAATTACCAGTCCTATGGAGATTAGAACAACATTTCATTGCTCTTAATCTGTAAATAACAATCAATGTCTTTAACTTGTTGAAAAGACTAACACTGGTCCCTAAGCAACTAGCCTGGCACTTTTGTGTGGCTGAGTGACACAGCATCTTTGACGTTTAGTGAAATAATGAATCATGGCAGCTTCCATAGTAGCAGACACTCTCTTGCTATAAAATGTGAATAGTGTAATTCATAAGCTGAATGTTCACAGAAGTAAAATCATTTCCATTGGTGAAACTTAAGGACTGCTTAACATGCATTAATTCTTGTCAATTGGCATCACATCAAATTAAAGATGGAGTAAATGATGTCAGCATTGACAGGGGCTTTGCCAGACTTCTTGTCTTAATTGACCACACATCTGCCATAACTCATGTTGCTCAGACCCCATAATGTGGAATGTTATAGGGACCTGAATGACATGGGCTATAGCAAAATGTGTGGCTGGATCCTGTGATAGAACTATGTTGGATGCAAGAGTGGGATCTGAGGACTGCAGGAGAGGGAAGCTACCCTCTCCCAGTGGCTGTGAAAGTGACAGCCACTTCGAACCTCCACGCAACTGACTCTTTCCTGGGTGACCCACATGCAATCTCTCAGTCAATGCACCCATACATGCATCAAGACAGTGAACAGTGCCATCTGTGAAAGATCATACTGGTTCATTTTGTTTCCTGACAATGAAGTCAGAAACATAGCTACGTTCCACTAGATGCAGAAAATAAGGGGAAGTGCCAGAGTGGATATTGTCATGTGCAGCCTTTCTATGGGACTAAACTCTGGCAGTTTAGTCTTCTGGACTGCAGCCTTATGAAAACAGGGGGAAAGCATGATATTTAAGGGGGAACATGGCTTGGAAGGGTGTAATACAGGAGAGGGTGTACCCATAGTAAGGAGCATTCTGGCTTCAAGGTGGGTTCAGTGAGTGACCTTATCTGGCATGGTCGCCTTATACGCCAAGGACTGGATGAGAAAAGTGGGCATGAGTAGGTGTATGTTGACAGGTTGTGTGGGGACTTGGGGAAGTATGAAGCCCATTGAGTTTATTCAATGGGCTCCTAGATGGCGATGTGGAAGTTCAGGGACTCATCAGTATGTTTATACTGAGGCTGGAACCTAATGGCAGAGAAGCGCTCACTGTCACCTTGCATCGTGCCAGAGATCCACAGGAGACAATGGGGAAGAAAATGGCTGTGTTTATGTGATCTGAAAATGTGTTGCTGGAAAAGCGTAGCAGGTCAGGCAGCATCCAAGGAACAGGAGAATCGACGTTTCGGGCATAAGCCCTTCTTCAGGAATGCTTATTCAGAAGGGCTTATGCCCGAAACATCGATTCTCCTGTTCCTTGGATGCTGCCTGACCTGCTGCGCTTTTCCAGCAACACATTTTCAGCTCTGATCTCCAGCATCTCCAGTCCTCACTTTCTCCTTGTGTTTATGTGATGTTAACATATCGGAACAGTTGCTGTTTAGGAGTCAAATAATCTTGTATTCCATTAAGTTTTCAAATAGAGTTAAAGTTATACCAGTTCTTCTTTCTTTTGTTTGTATTTTAACTGGGAGTAAGAATAAAGTGTGTTTTGCTAAAGTGAAGTACTGTGACCAATCAAAAGTTAGGGTCTAGGCTATCTCCATGATATATTTGCAGGGGATTTGGTCTGGTCCATAATAATGAGGAAAAATAATGAAGAGAGTGGTGACATTGTGAATTTCATTACTGTAGAAAGGGGTAGATGCTAAAACATTGGCAGATGGAGCTCATGAGACTAAAAGAATCAAAAGATGTCAGGGAAAAATTTGGACAAGTCTTGAGTTGGATGATTTGACATGATCACATTCAATGGGTGAGCAGTGTCAAGGGGCCAAATGACCTACTCCACTTTCAAGTAGATAGGATAGTGAAGAAGGCAGTTAGTATGCTTGCTTTTATCAGTCAGTGCATTGAGTATAGGAGTTAAGAAGTCATTTTCTGGCTGTCCAGGACATTGGTAGGCCACTTTTGGAGTACTCTGTACAATTCTGAGCTTCCTGCTATCGGAAGGATGTTGTGAAACTTGAAAGGGTTCAGAAAAGATTTATAAGAATGTTGCCAGATTTGAAGGGTTTGAGCTATAGGGAGAGGTTTTGGTAAATGGAACAGGTCTTCCATTGTATACAGTCCAATCAGAATGTGACTTGTTATCTGGACTAGTGGTAGTCAGGGTTGTTAAGAAATTACCTTGGACGAAGTTGACTTACTCCAGGGGAATGAATTAGCGGGAGTGAAAGTTATAGCTTCACCTATAATCATGGCAAGTCCAGTTGAGGCTAAAGAGAAAGAACAGTTGCAAGAATAGGTTCTGGATACTTTTCCATTATCTGAAATGACTAGAGGAATGACTACAAAGTCTATCACCTGAGGTCACATTAGCACTGCAAGCAGATATTAGCCACAGCTGAAACTCTTCTTAAGATTGAAGATAATTCAAGAGAAGTGTTTGACAAATCTTTGGTAATTAAGATTTAGGAATGACATCCAGAGTTAAATAAGTCTGGAATTGAAGCCAAAGCTGAAAGAGTTCCAAAGTGGCTGCTACATTCAAAATGGGGTTCTAATGAGGAACCTGAGATATCCTCATGTGTCTGATTTGAATAATTGATATTTATTCATCAAATGGATGTATTACTGAGATATTGTAAAGAGGTTTTGTGAATAGCATATGAAATTCCTATGGTGGAACATGTAGAATTATGGAAAATGCAGGCATTGATAAGGGCTTATGAATAAAGTCATATCTGAGTTTTATACAGTGTTATTTATTTAGACTGGTTACTAGTGGTGTGCCACAAGGATCTGTTTTGGGACCACTGTTGTTTGTCATTTTTATAAATGACTTAGACACAGGCTTGGGGGATGGATTAGTAAATTTGCAGACAACACTAAAGTCAATGGAGTAGTAGACAGTGTGGAAAAATGTTACAGGTTGCAGGGGGACTTGGATAAACTGCAGAATTGGGCTGAGAGGTGGCAAATGGAATTTAATGCAGCTAAATATGAGGTGAAGCACTTTGGGAAGAATAATAGGAAGGCAGAGTACTGGGTCAATGGAAAGATTCTTGGTAGTGTGGATGTGCAGAGGGATCTTGGAGTCCATGTGCATAGATCCCTAAAAGTTGCCACCCAGGTGGATAGTGCTGTTAAGAAGGCAAACAGTGTTTTGTGTTTCATTCGGAGCGGGATTGAGTTCTGGCGCCGCAATATCATGCTGCAACGATACAAAATGCAGGTGCGGCCACACTTGGAATATTGTGTACAGTTCTGGTCGCCATATTTTGGGAAGGATGTGGAAACATTGGAAAAGGTACCAGGATGTTGCCTGGTCTGGAGGGAAGGCTGAGAGACTTGAACCTGCTCTCATTGGCAAGAAGAAGGCTTTGAGGGGATTTGATAGAGACATACAAGATGATTAGAGGATTAGATAGGGTAGACAGTGAACGTCTTTTTCCTAAGATGATGACGTCAGCGTGTACAAGGGGCATAACTACAAATTGAGGGGTAATGGATTTAAGACAGATGTCAGAGACAGATTCTTTATGCAGAAAGTGGTAAGGGCGTGGAATGTACTACCTGCTAATGTAGTCAACTCAGCCATGTTAGGGAGATTTAAACAATCCTTAGATAAGCACATGGATGAATTTGGGATAGTGTAGGGGGACGAGCTGAGAATAGTTCACAGGTCGGCATAACATCGAGGGCCAAAGGGCCTGTTCTGCGCTGTATTGTTCTATGTTCTATGATGTTGTGATAACAGTAACACATGGAAAGAGCAAGTGTAGAAGAAAATAAAGCAATTAATGGTGTTTTGCTTCGTAACAAATTTCGTCAAAGATAAATTTGAAAAAAGCAGGAGTAACATGTCGAGTATAAATTGTTGGAAATGAAGCAAAAGTCTAATACAATTCCCTGTTCCTAAAACTAAATGAGAATCTTGAGATTCTTCAGAATGTATAGGTTTTACCAGAAATTTGTGCACAATTTCAGCACAATAGCACTTTTAACATATTTGTTAATGAAACCAAGCAAAAATAGTACAGTCAAGAGAATGCTAGACAACCCTAATAAAAATGAACCAACGTTGGGCTTTCCAGATGTTTTAAAATGGTGATTGATGTTATTAAATTGGAGTAGGTGCAGCCTTGTTGCAGGGTGACCACTTGAGATTAGAGAAACCTGTGGGGAACTTCACCAAGAAACTAAACCAGTATCAGAAGAGACTTTAGGATTATAACTGTCCCTTCATCACTTTGACAAGGAAATAAGGAAGCAGTAGTTTACACTGACCGTACAACCATCCTTCATCAAAATGTTTAAAACGTGAAATGTGAGACTATTTAGTGGAGATTTTTGTTTCAAACAATTAATACAGGGGTTATTCACATTACTGGAAAAGATAATGCAATTGTGAATGCATTGTTCTGTGTTGTAACAGTTTGGAATAAGCTAAATGTTTAAAAATTTGTAATATTGGGTAAGGGATTGGTTGGGGGTGGGGATGGGGATGGGGATGGGGATGGGGAAGGATGAATGAATGGATAGTGTGGTGACTGTAATGCGGTCAGCGAGATGGACACATAGAATGTGAGTACCCTGATTGGGGGTGTTAACCTGATCCAATCAGGTAGCCCTAGCTGACAGATATAAACAGGAGTGTTCGGCGGTAGTGTGGGGGTTAATATATTAAAAAAAAGAGTGAAAAAAAAGTGAAAAAAACAGGCGTGTCAGAGGTTCTGTTCACTCTGACAGCTGGCAAGAAGAAGAAAAAAAATAAACAGGAGTGTCTCCCCATGTCTAAATAAAGGGTGACTTGGTGGTGACGTCTGTGAAATTATATCAGATATAGTAAACTATGCCTCAGAGCACTGCCGATTAATCTGCTTGCATTTCCAGCATTTTGTAATTATTTTTGAAGGTTTAATGCTAAAAGGATTTTTAGATGACACTGATGCTGTATGTAATCTGACAGAAGATCAATCAGCACTGTTTAGTTTATCTGATAAATGTCAATTAAATGAATGCGTGTTGGTACATGTACACAGTACACAGAAAGCATTCATGAGTTAGAGCACCTGGACTCACACTGAGGACTGTGTGGGATTTCTTTTTATCAGCTAGAGCAGAACCTGGACTTTACAGAGAAAGAAATTAGGCAAAATATAAAGTGAGCTACTGATGCATCTATTTTACATTTTTGCCCCTTCTAAATAGGTTGATAAACGTAAAAAAAAAACTTCAGTTCTCTCAGAGATCAACATGAAGTAAGGCTGTCTTACCCTGATTCTTATCCCCGTTTTCCAAGTGATGATGAGGCCAGTCAAGGGCCCAGACCATGGGAAACACCAAGGACCAGTAACTGGGGCCTCAGCCTCATGGGTGCACTGCGCTCAGCTCAGGGCCAGGACAGTTCTGCTCGAGAGCAGTCTCAAAGAATGCCTACAGCACAGAAAGAGGCAATCCAGCTCACCGAGTCTGCACTGACCATCCGAAGAGCATCCCACCCAGATCCAGCGCCATACTCTATCTCTGTATTTACCATCCTAATCCGTGCATCACTGGAAAAAAAATAAACAGGAGTCCCAGTTATCCTATAAGGAAAATATAAACAGGAGTGTCAGAGATTCTGTTCACCCTGAGAGCTGGCTCTGAGAGGGCCTGATTGATGTCAAGTACTATACACATGTGAATAAGGGGTGATCTGGTAATGGCATACCATCCTGTGTAAAGCTATTATTGTGTTTTGCAGTCTGTGTATTACATATTTCATGATGAAATGAATGCATTTTTAAAGTAGAATTTCAAGTTATGAGAGTGGAGCGATGTTTTTATTGATACATTAGATTGTGGACTGGCATGGGTAAAAGGGTTGTTTTTAAGGGTTAAACTTTTAAAAAATGATTAAATATCTTAAAATTAAAAATTATTTTAAGGGATTACAGCACTTTTTAAGATGTAGCGGTGCCTGTGTTAGACTAGGGTGGGCAAAGTTAAAAATCACATAATACCAGGTCACACTCCAACACGTTTATTTGGAAGTACAAGCTTTCGGAATTCTGTGTCCTACGCTAGTTACCTGACAAAGGAGCAGTGCTCCGAAAGCTTGTACTTCCAAATAAACCTGTTGGATTATAACCTGATGTTGTGTGATTTTTAACTTTGCACTTTCCAAAGCAGGTTACCAACTCTCATTGCAAGTGTTATTTACATGCTGTTTGGTTAAGCAATGGTGAGATGCTGCTACCCGGTTGTGTGTATGAAGAGAAAATTCAGCTGGCAACAAGTAGCTGAATGTTCTGTGGAATGGTGACCTACTGTCAATGACAAAGACATTCAGCTGGTCATTACCTATATGACTGGCTCCTTGGTAGCTGAACAGCTTATAGGTCTGATCAAATAGCCAGAATCATTCAGATCTCCAGAAGGGGAGGTGGTGTCCTTGACTCTATAGTTTAAAACAATTTACAACCAGAAGAATGCTTGCTTATTTTCCCTCATGATTTTCTGAAAGGTATTGCTTTTATCCAGTACGTCAAAGACTTTTTAAGTTGTGAGCCAGTTGCTCTGTGCCTCCTGAAAGCAAGTGAAAATCACTGGAGAAGAGAGATCAAGAAGCAACAAGTCCTGGCAAGTCAAAAGAATCATCTCAATGGTGAACTGCCTTCCCAAGTTTTCACTACACCCATAACACCATTTTCTGTCTGTACGTGTGTGTTTTTGTGTGTATAGTGTTTACAACACGGTTATAGATTTACCAATCGTATTATATATTAGAAGTTCATTGTTTATTTGTAGTTAAAATCTATTTTTTGTAATAAATGTAATCTTTGCAAAGGACAGAGACCTGCTCCATGCTTTCTGTCACCTGGATCTTAAAAAGCAGGCAAAAGTGGGGGAAATTTTGCAAAGTTTGATAAAATCTTTAATTTTTGTGATAATTCTAGCAATAGTTAGACTTGATTTCCAGCACACTACCCCAGTGAGGCAAGACAAAAATCATACTCAACCAGCCTGTAATTGCAATACCCACCACAAAATCTCTACTGTGATTCTGTGATAGGGTAATGTTTGCTGAACAATTCTTAATGTACTAATAACTATTCTAGTGAAGATAATCTCATGATGTGGCTATTACTTGTTCGAAGTTACCTACAGTCATAAGCAGAGATCGGTTCTATAGACCCATTCTCTGCAAATAAAAAGTACATGTTCAAGTCTTGGATCATTTTTAAACTACTTGGGAGCTTGAGCAGTCTTTAGATTCCCTCTAGCTTTCTCCTTGGCAACACTTTGGCTAATCAGAGTTGACTTGCCAGCTAATCAGCACCCTTTTTGCCCTGTGGTATAGAATGTTGTGATGTTAGAATTTTTGGCATTCTTACAGTTGAACTTTCTTTGGCATTCAAACCTGATGAGTGCAAGATGAAAAGCTCCCACTGCATTTTTCTGCTTTCAAAAACTGAAGTAAATTTATCTATGGTTTTCAATAGGGATTTGTAATTTCTTTTATTAAATCGGGGATGTGGGCGTCACTAGATAGGCAAGCATTTAGAATAGAATGGAATAGAAATTTATTGTCACATGTACTTTTACATGAAAAATACAGTGAAAGGTTTTATAAATCGCCCCACCTCAGCGTCTACAACAATGACAGAAGTCATACATAATAATAATAAAAAAAACCTAAAATTAAGACAAATGTATCACAGTTCACTTAATGGCTCCTGGGCTCAGGGAAAGCCAATTTAGGAACAATGGAATACCCTGAAGACAGAGATGGAATAAGAACGCCACACTGGGCCACTGGATACTAGGCCAGAAGCCTTCACTGAAGAAGACTGCCATGCTGGGCTGAGACCGCCACTCCCGAACAAGACCTCCTGCTAGGCAGATGAAATACCTGGACCCCAAGGACGAAGAAGACCTCCACAGTGGGAAACCAACACACTGGAAGACCACCACTCCAGGCTGAGATTGCCTTTCTCCTCCTTCAGCCTTCCAGGCCTAGCTCTGCTACTGGATTCTCGGCCTAGCCTGCATGTCTGGGTCAGGGGAATCAGCCTGGGACCTGAACCTCGCTCGCTGGGACACCCTGAGCTAGGGTGGCAATGTGTCTGGCTCATCCTGGCGTTGCTGCCCTCGCTGACAGAGGCTTAAAAGAACAGAAAACAAAGAGAAAAGGAAAAAATCAAAAGTAAAAAGAAGAAAAAAAGAGAAAGAAAGCTGACAGGAGCAGTACAGGCTCAGTCCCTTCTATTTCACTGCCATCTCATCCATCCCTGACTACCCTTGAGAAGGTGGTTGTGAGCCGCCTTCTTAGACGGCCCGTGGTTGTTAGGGAGATTCTATCAGTGCAGCTATGAAGGGCATTCTGCAATTTTGTCCCAGAAATAGCGAAGGGCCATCAATGTAGTTCCAGGCCAGGATGTTTTGTTGCTTGGTTGAAAAATAGAAAGCATTTGTAGGGTTATGTTAAAATAACATGGCCACCGGGCTAGTTGAATTCCTGTTACATGAACAAAACACAATGTATGGCCACAATCTGTGCTGCAGTCATTCCATGATTTTATGGAAAGCAGGGTCAGAATTCTGAGGAAACATTGCTGAACATTGTTCATCTCAATATTTTTGCAGTTGACCCAGTTTTGACCAAGTGTAAATTAAAGTTTACAAAATGCTCCTTTTGGTGCATTTCACCAGTACCTATGAGATGTGGAATCTCAGCAGAATCTACACATTTGCTATGATTTTCTTTCTCATTGGAGTCAGATGGTATATCCCATAGTGATAGCAACAGGGGAGCTCTGTCACCCATGAAGTAGTTCAATCTGAGAAAAGCATGCACTCATTGAGGCTGAAACCAAAGAAATGTCTTTGCTGGCTTTCAGCAAGCTACTGACATGTACGTAACACCCGAACATAGTTTGACATCACACAAGAGGTATGATCCACAATCTTTGTGATTAAGAAATAGAACTCAAACTGCTGAGACCAGCAGAAGGAATATAAGGCTTTTTAAATAAAAAAGTCAGTCCCCTTTGTTATCTGCAAGCAAAACCATACTCCAAGATTCAATCAGTGTCATACTGTAACTGTAACAATATTGCATTTTTGTTCTGCCATGCTATGTGGCAAAAACAGAATTCTAACAAAACTTGCAGCCCTGTTGGGAACTGTGCCACAAAATTAATTATTTAACCCAGTCATGGATTAGATTTACATGTGGGTGATTCTGATTACAATAACATCGTTACAGAAGGAGAGTTAATCGTATTAAAGGATAAATTTCGAAGCAGTTTTACAGTTTCACAGCACTGACACCTCTAAGGATGCAGTAGTAATATTGCTTGCAAATACAATGAACAATAGTAGCAGAATGGTGACATAATTCTGCAATGAGCTACCAATCAGAGGGAAGAAAAATAACCCTTGTTTGTGACATTTTCCTGCTGCTATTTGTTCTACTTATTCTCAACAGTCACCGAGAATCTCCAGTGAAAAACGTGGCTGAATTTTTACACTGTCTGTAAAATTACATCGCCACTGCATGAAAAATAATCAGTTATTTCAGAGTCCTCAAATCGGGGTTGAAATTTGCTTGTCGCTCTAGTAATTGGCAAGAACAAAACTACTGACAGAGTGGGGTCTAAATCCGGGAGTAGACAGCAGAATGGAAATGAAAAGTAGTCATAGAAGTACCAAGAGGAAATGACAAGCAGAAGAGACAGAGAGAAGTAGTCTGGAAAAGACAGATCACAAAGACACTGCGCAAGTAACTAAAAGCCAGGCATCATACAATCCCTATGGTGTGGAAGCAGGCCATTTAGCTCATCGGGTCCACACCAATCCTCCAAAGAGCCCAGACTCACACTCCCTCTATCCTATCTTCCCACATTTCTCATGGCTAATCCAACTAACCTGTACATCCCTGTACAAGATGGGCAATTTAACATGGGCAATCCATCTAACCCACATACCTTTGGACAGTGGGAAGAAGCCAGAGCATCTGGAGGAAACCTACGCAGACACAGGGAAAATGTGCAAACTCCACCAGACAGCCACCTGAGGGTGGAATCAAACTGAGGTCCCACGTGCTGTGAGGCAGCAGTGCTGACCATTGAATCACCATATTGCATGCTACTCAACATAGCTTTACAATTTGCTTCTGTGGAGACATACAAATAGAAAGACTTTAAAATTTAAAAAAAATTAAAGCAAAGCACTGCTAAGTCTATAAAGTATATATTATCTATATAATACATTTTAACCATCTTATGTTGGTGTATTTTGATCCAAAAGCTTATTTTTTTCCCCTATCAGTGGATGTGACTAAATTTGGATGGAGATCTGACACTCAGGGAGAAAAAACATTCCTTGAAGCTAAAATACTTTATAGACCTTGAGAGTCATAGAGATGTACAGCACGGAAACAGACCCTTCAGTCCAACTCATTCATGCCATCCAGGTATCCTAACCTAATCTAGCCCCATTTGCCAGTTCATGGTTTATATTCCTCCAAACACTTCCTATTCATATATCCATCCAGATACCTTTTAAATGTTGTAATGTACCAGCCTCCACCACTTCTTCTGGCAGCGCATTCCATACACACACCACCCTCTGCATGAAAAAGTTGCCCCTTAGATCCCTTTTAAAATTTTCCTGTTGTGAAACTTGAAAGAGTTCAGAAAAGATTTACCAGTGTTGCCAGTGTTGGAGGATTTGAGCTATAGGGAGAGGCTGAATAGGCTGGGGCTGTTTTCTCTGGAGTAAATAGACAAGGTATTTTCCCTGGGGTGAGGGAGTCCAGAACCCAAGGGCATATGCTCAAGGTGAGATTAGTTAGGCCACACTTGGAATATTGCATACAGTTCTGGTCATTGCCCAACCAGGAGGATGTTTTTGAGTGGGTACAGAAAAGTTTTACCAGGAAGTTGCCTCGTATGGGGGATTTTAACTGTGAAGAAAGGTTGGATAGACTGGGTTTGTTTTTACTGGAACGCAGGAGGTTGAGGGGTGACCTGATAGAAGTTTATAAGATTGTGAATGGCATGGATATAGTGGGAAGTACAAGGCTTTTTCCCCAGAGTATATGGAACTAAGGGACGCACGTTCAAGTTGCAAGGGTTTGAAGTATAAAAAGGATGTGTAAGGCAAGTTTTTCACAGAAAAGGTGGTGAGTGCCTAGAATGCTTTGCTTGAGGAAGTAGTGGAAGTAGACACAATGGCAGCATTCAAGAAGCACCTGGACAAATACATGAATAGGAAGGGAATAGAGGGATACAAAACCTGTAAGTGAAGGCAGTTTTAGTCTGGAAGAGCAAAATATGGCAGTGCAGGCCTGCAGGGTCGAAGGGCCTCTTCCTATGCTGTTTTGCTCTTTGTTAGCACAGACACAGGGATCACCATATACAATCAGCCTGTATTATTGTTTCATACAATCCCTACGGTGTATGAGGCAATACACCAAGTTTGTGCTGTTTGCTAATTCACATGATTGCTCCACACAGACAGTACTATTTCTGCTGTCAAATGACTACACACCTCAGCAAAGGACCCAGGTTTGTGCAAAACAAGTCTTGATTATAAGGCTCGCCTGCACCTCTTAAATGGTTGGAGCAGCTGTTTGAAATATGGAAGCAAAGCTGAACAGGATAAAGTACTCATTATAGTGATTAATATCCAATCAGTCTACTCTAGATCATCAGTAAATAGCTGCAAGGTGTGCCAAGAGTTCTACCAAGCAGCTCTGAAACAGAAATAACTTGCTCAATGATGCTCAGTTGGATTCTGCCGGGGCCACAGAACCCCTAATCTCTTTATAGCCTTAACCTTATGCTGGAAAAAAATTATATTCAAGCTGTGAGGTGAGAGAGATGACATTAAGACTGTATTGACTGAGTATGGCATCAAAGAGCTCAAGTTTTACCTGCACATCCACCAATATCATTTATTGTATCCGTTGCTCCAGATGCAGTCACCTCTACATTAGGGGGACTGGACGCCTCCTAGCAGAGCACTTTAGGGAACATCTCTGGGACACCCGCACTAATCAACCCTATTGCCCTGTGGTCCAACATTTCAACTCCCCTCCCACTCTGCCGAGGACATGCAGGTCCTGGGTCTCCTCCACCGCTGCTCTCTCACCACTCGATGCCTGGAGGAAGAATGCCTCATCTTCCACCTCAGAACACTTCAACCCCAGGGCATCAATGTGGACTTCACCAGTTTCCTCATTTCCCCTTCCCCCACCTCACCCCAGTTCTAACCTTCCAGCTCAGCACCGTCCACATTACCTATCCTACCTGCCAATCTACCTTCCCACCTATCCACTCCACCCTTCTCTCTGACCTATCACCTCCATTCCCACCCCCATTCACCTATTGTACTCTATGCTACTTTCTCCCCACCCCCACCCTCCTCTCATTTATCTCTCCACTCTGCAGGCATCCTTCCTCTGTTCCCGATGAAGGGCTTTTGCCCGAAGCGTCAATTTTCCTGCTCCTCGGATGCTACCTGACCTGCTGTGCTTGTCCAGCACCAATCTAATCAAAGAGCTCTAGTCAATGGGAATCGGGAGAATACTCTCCACTTCTTGGAGTCTTAACTTGCACAGATGAAATCAAACTAGCCCCAGGATGTTACTGTAGGAATTCCTTAGGGTAGTGTCCGAGGCCCATCAATGATTTTACCTCCATCAAGAGGTCAGAAGATTACTGGTGATAGTATAATGTTCAGTACTGTTCACAACTTGTCAAGTACTGAAGCAGTTTGTGTCCATATGCAGCAATACCCAGACAATGTTCAGGCTGGTACTAACAAGTAGCTAGTAATATTTACATCACACAGGTTTCAGGACAAAACAGAATTGAAGGAGAAATTCAGTAGGTCTGCAGCATCTGTGCAGAGAAAGCAAAGTTAACATTTCAGGTCTAATGACACTTCTTCAGAACTTTAACTTGAACTTTCAAATTCTAGGCATGGACTCAACTGCAGGGCATTTAATTATCTCCACTTGACATTCAATAGCACTATGATTACTTCATTCGCTATCATCAGCATTCTGATGATTACCAACACTCTGATGATTACCAATGACCAGAAATTTAACTGGCAGAGCCAGATAAATATCACGACTACAAGATCAGCTAAGGGGTTGGGAATTCTGTGGCAAGTAACTCACCTCCTGACTCCTCAAGCTTGTTCACTATCTACAAAGCATAAGTCAGGAGTATGATAGAATATTCTCCACTTGCCTGGATGCATGCAGTTCTGACAAAACTTCAGAAACTCACCACTATCCAGAAATAAGGCGCTCGCTTAATTGATACCCTTTCCACCACCTTAAACATCTGCTGCCTCTGCCATTGCCTCATAGTGGCAACAGTGTTAGGAACCTGCATGATCACTTGCAGTAACTGGCCAAGCCTCTTGTATTGGCATGCACCAAACTTGTGATTTTTTATAGGTATCTTTATTGAAAAAAAGAAATTTTTAAACTTTTTTTACAAAATTACAAAGTAATACAAACAAGTATAAACTCTAATATATAATTAAGTATATATAAAATATATAAAGAAATAAATAATAACCAAAACACAAAAAAGGGGAAAAAAACCCAACTAAGTTCTAATCTATCCTACAAACAACCAAAACATAAAGTAGGATATTCTACATTACTAACGAAAAATAACGAGATAATTAAATAATTAAGTACATACTCAAAATGAATTAACATCAAGTCATAATAAAACCCGTATTTAAGCTAGATGGTGGGTAGGCTGTTCTGAGCACTGTCGTCCCGATAAGGGGTAATCGGGACGGGCTGTCCTAGAGGTGGTCGAAAGGTGTCAGAGCAGCCGAGAGCCAGAAGGCACGTAGGGGCGGGCTGAGATCCGGAAGGCTTGTGGGCTACCCTACACGCTGTCGTCCCAGGGAAGGGGATGGGCTGTCCTAGAGGTGGCCGGAAGGTGTGCTAGGATAGACCACTGGTCAGATGGTGCATCGGGGTGGGTGAGCCCAATGGTATGTAGGGGCAGACTGAGCCAGAGGGTGGGTAGCCATCCTCAGCACTCACCCCAGGCAGGTACTGTAGCAGGCTGCCCTCTGCACTTTTGTATGTAACAGTACTGTCTAATGTACAACTGTCACTGCTGTTGTCTCCTTATATCTTTGTGAAACTGGGATTTGAGGTTTGTCCTCATGTCCCTGTAAACTGTTTGAATGGTAGGGTTTGGGGCCTGGCTTTGCTGCTCCTCTCCCTTGTAAAATTGCTGTCTCTTGTATGTAGCTGTAAATGTAATTGTTTGTTGTAAACTGTTTTTGTAATTTGTTTAATAAAATAAAAAAAAAATAAAACCCGTATTTATACGGGATTCCTCTTCCCATGGGCCCTCGGACCAGCCAGAACCACTACCACAGCAGACACGTAGAAACATCACTGATTGCAAGTTACTCCCAAGTCACATGTCATCCTGACTTAAAACTATATTAGATTAGATTACCTACAGTGTGGAAACAGGTCCTTCGGCCCAACAAATCCACATTGACCTTCCGAAGAGTAACCCACCCAGACCCATTTCCCTCTGACTAATGCATCTAACACTATGGGCAATTTAGAATGGCCAATTCACCTAACCTGCACATCTTTGGATTGTGGGAGGAAACCCACATAGACATGGGGCAAATGTGCAAACTCCACACATACAGTCACCCAGGCTGGAATTGAACATGGGATGCTGGTGCTGTGAGGCAGCAGTACTAACCACTGAGCCACCATACCGCCAATGCAGGAGAAAGTAAGGACTGCAGATGCTGGAGATCAGAGTCGAAGAGTGTGGTGCTGGAAAAATACAGCTGGTCAGGCAGCATCCGAGGAGCAGAAGAGTTGACATTTTGAGCATTAGCCCTTCATCAGAATGAGGGGCTCATGCCGAAATGTCAACTCTCCTGTTCTTCGGTTGTGCTATTCCAGCACCACAGTCTTCGACTTGAAACTGTATCATCATTTTTTCCTGGTCTGTGTCAAAAACCGAGCAGTAGTTCAAAAAGGCAGCTCATGGTTGTCTTTTCCCCAGCAATTGGGGATTGGCAATAAATGCTTGTCTGGAAAGTAGTTGCTGATCACTTTAGGTAGCATAGGGAATGAGAGGCAGGATGTCCTCCATACCGCTGCTGAACATGTGTTTAACTGTGCCTGCCTATGATCGTTTTGCTGGTGCCAATAGTCTCAACTAAATTTGAAATCTCTAAATTTCAACTCACCCAGTTTTCCACAAGTGTAAAAAATGCTTATCAGATTGATGATTGCTATGTTAAAAGGAAGTCACAATGATATAACACCACCTTTCACATATGTTTGTATCTGCACTATGGAGGTATGTGAATATATTTTCAACTTGTCAACCCAATGCAATCTTGGCAATGCATGTTAGTCACAAGAAATACCTGCTTTCCACCTCCATTAACTTCAGTCATTCAGCATATATTTTGGTACAAATTAGTGAATGAGAGATCAGGATAAATGTTGCTGTATTCAATAACTGGCAATAGTCCTCTAACTTCCCCATTCCTCACACTTGTCTTCAATTCTCACAAACAATTGTAAAGATTTTCTCCCTACATGGCTTTAAAGTACTTATGTTCTTTTCATTTCTGTTGTGACTTCTTGTTATGTGTTGACTTCTCGTATGGTGAGTGTGGAATAAATAAAAACCTCTGGCATCACAGTGCAATACAGTGATACCCAAGCATTATGATGTAGGGAATTGATCATGTACTTTGTTGCTAAACATGGACTGTTGATATTCAACTTCCATCACTTGATTATAATATCTCAGCTTTCAACAGCTAGATATTGTTTTTAAAAAACATAAATATAGATTTAAAATTGCTGCTATGATTAGCTGATTAGGGTGAGCTCATGAAACTATCAAGCAGGCAATGGTCATTCTAAGCCAAAATGAATGTAATAATAAAAGGGTGCTGAAACTCAGATCTCTATTTCCTGGATGGTTCACACCTTTCTGGAAGTTGAAAATAGATTTGTAAGCAAGACTTGAAAGATACTCTCTCAGTGCAAATATCTCAAGTTCAAAGTCAGTGCCCAATGAAAAATTAATTTGGGAAAAACACCATTCTCCAAATCATCAAAGTTGTTAGCAAGTTTCACCACTCCTGGGGGAACAGGCTTCACTCAGTCAATTCAACGTGTCAAACAAATCTTAAAAATTCAGCTGTCTGTACTTTCCTGTTGTTATGGATCAGACCAGACCCCCTCAAAATATTTGAAGAAGGTAGCTTAAACCCTAACATTTCTTATTTTAAAGATAGATGTGAAGTGCATCTTCCAGATGTGATGCAACTGATCAAACTATTTGATGTTAAGTAAAACACTATTTACTTAAACACTATAGTTAAAATAAAACAAAAAAAGTAGGAATTTAGAATAACTTAGCTGTTGGATAACTGAACAGGGTAATAGATACAGTACATACTACTAATTAACTGTTCCAATACAGTAACATCCCATAAATGCACCCCTTGGTGAATATGGAAAATTCCGACACAGATTCTTACAAGCAGTTCTCCAATCCAGGAGGGAACAACATCAAGAGGGATTTCAGAGAAAGTAACAGCCACAAATCATTCACTGAAGCTTGTAACTCTTCTGGGACCCCAAACAGCTTCTGACTGTGAAAGCTGAAACAAACTTGAAAGCCTGGTCTGTGAGAACTGGCCACTTCAATTCAAGCTGCATCCATTGTTCCAAATTTAACAAAAACCTAAAGAGGTTGGCTTAGGCTGCCTCCAGCAGCCAGTTCAGTGCCTCTGCCTTTTACAACCTCTTTTCAGCAAAACCCAAGAAAAGAATAACCTTTTTAAAGTGACAGTAGCATCACACTGTCGATAGGAAGTTGTCAGGGTTGGAGGATTTGAGCTGAATAGGCTGGGGCCGTCTTCCCTGGAGCGTCGGAGGCTGAGGGGTGACCTTATAGAGGTTTATAAAATCATGAGGGGCATGGATTGGGTAAACAGACAAGGTATTTTCCCTGGGGTGGGTGAGTCCAGAACTGGAGGGAATAGGTTTAGGGTGAGAGGGGAAATATATAAAAGGGAACTAAGGGGCAACCTTTTCACGCAGAGGGTGATACGTGTATGGTATGAGCTGCCAGAGGAAGTGATTGAGGCTGGTACAGTTGCAACATTTAACAGCTGCTCGGAATCAGTCTCCTAAACTGAGGAGATTCTAATCTCCTGATTATCTTGGATTCCTGATGAAGGGCTCTTGCCTGAAACATCAATTCTTCTGCTCCTTGGATGCTGCTTGACCTGCTGTGCTTTTCCAGCACCACACTCTCATCTCTGGTTATCTTGGTCAGCCAGGCCTTCCTGATTGGCCCAGGTTAACAACCCCAATCACCACCTCATATTCAATTAGGTCAACCTGGTTCTAATCACTACATCTCTCTGTCTACCTTCCCCCCAGTATTCTCGGCCCCGAATAAATCAGTTCAACATGTGGATCTAGTAGAGCAATCCTTGAAGGCAGAGTGGTGCCAGCTGTTGATGACATACTACTCTTCAGGCTGCCTCTTTTCCCTCCCGTGCTTTACTACATCCACCTAATTTACATAATGAGTTGCCACTCTTCAGTATAGTTGTTCTCCAGTGGTCACAGCATTCTTATTCCAACCTCCACAGTAACATTCCCCAGACTCTCTGTTGCAGCTGTGGACACTGGTAATATCCTCTTTTCTTAACCTTAAACATATGGAACCCCTGGACAGACAATGGCCCTGCTGAGCAACTAACTTGGATAGCCCTGAACACTGAGTGAACAGACCCTTGATTGATATCTGGGCAGCTTCCTGACTGTGTTCCCAGACTGATCACATTCAACCCATACGGCTGACCATGAGCAACTCTCCAGACTGCTGAGATACCCAAATGTAATTGCCCTAACTGTACTCTGAGCATGCCTAAGCCTACAGACTGATTTCAGATGCTGCCCTTGAGCTATTGTGCCAGGATCGTTTGACTGACAGGTGCCTCCCTTGACTTCAGTATGGACCAGTTCCCTGATATTCTAAGACATGACCAATTACTAGTAACCCACAAAATTCTTTTGGATTCCTCATGTTATTCAGGGTCCTAAGACATGTCCCCCAATATTTCTCAGGCACATAAATTTTGGAGCCAAGTTCCAAGATTTTGCTACATTCATAACATTTGAATGATTGATATATCTGAACTGCCAAATTTGTTTTGATCTCCATATTTTTTGTAACTTTTTTTCTATTTAGAGCTAACCCTGTTCTATCATTTATGGTCCAAAATGGATGACCTTGCATTTTCATATTAAAATTAACTTGCCACAATCATAGTCATACATTTAATCTATCATTTAATCTATCCTTATAATTTTACTCTTCCATTTGTGTTGCTTATTTTGCTTTTATTCTATCATCTTGGTCAATAATAAATACGATGAACAGACGACACCAACACAGGTTCTTTAGAGCACAATAAGTGCCATCGTGCCAGTTAGAGTAGCTGTCATTATCCCCATGCTGTTTCCTGCTACTCAGCTTGTAATCTACCCAAGTTAATAATTTGCTTTCGATTCCACAAGCCTAAACTTTAGCTAACTTATTCATTTGAAGGATTTTATCAAATGTCTTCTGGATGTTCATATAAGTAACATGCACAGATACTCTCTCACCCACTATTTTACTCACAGCTACAAAAAACTCAGTCAAATTCATTAGGCATGACCTACCCTTTATATAACGTCGCAGGCTCTCTCTGATTAGCTGGGGATTTTCAAGGTGTTCAAACACCCTTTATTTAATCATGGATTCCAGCAGTTCTGGATAACAGCTGCCAAATGAACTGGTCTGTAATTCCCTGGTTTCCATCTTACACTTCCATAAAAAGCAGCACATGTAGTAATGTGGGCGCGGTCCATGTAATGTTGTATTGTGCATATGCCGTCAATTCCAGTGAAGCTTAGCTTTCTTTCTTTCAGATTTACTCTGCCTTTAAGGGGACTGACATTTCTGTTTATTCTAGCCTCAGTCACTTTACTTGTTGTATGGTTCATCTCACAATTCAGAACAAATTTATGGAATGCAACAAATAGCTGGAAACCAGTTAATTGTCAGAATAACAGGATGCACTAGCAGCATAATTGCATGACACAGGAGAGCAGCATTTTTGCTGACTGTGAATGCCATGATTTGCTGGTTTAGTTTAGTTTATCCTGTTTTTTATCATGTGTTGCATCAGGAGTTGGAGGTAAGCCGTTGTCACAAAAAGGCACTGTGTTATCAAAAGGGCATTAAAGCCAAAAGAACTTAAAGAACAAATTAATGAGATTGAAGTCTCAGTTAGAAAAACTGCACACAATAAAATGGAGTCAAGATTGTTTCCATCATAGTGAAATAATGGGAGTGGAAAGAATAAATCAAGACCTTCAAAACTATAAAAGACTTTGATAGAATGAATGCGGAAAGATTATTTTCTTTGCTTGGGAAGTTAATGGTGACAGCTTACTAATTTGAAATCATTCTACTAAGGAAACAGATTAGGAAATATTTCTTTATGCACACTGTATTCAGTGTGACCTAACCTTGCTAAACAGTCCACCATGAGGACCATTGTCAAATGCCTTACTGAAGTCTGTATCGATCATGTTCACCGTTCTGCCTTCATCAGTCCTCTTTGTTACTTCTTCAAAAAACTCAATCAAGTTTAAAGAGTATTATTTTTTAAAATGTATCAGTAGAAAAGGCAGATTTTTCAACTTTAGTTTGTTTACTGTTCAATAATACAAATGAAGTTTCTTGAGTTATGTCATCAGAATCTCCATCTTAAAAACTCCTCCACATGATTGCAGTTATCTACCATCCTAAGACATTTTAAGCAACTTCTCTGTTTCCTCTGTTGCCTTTTTTCAGAGTATTACAAGTAGATTGGAAATACATGACCCTGTACAATAAAACTGCTTCAAAAAAGTTGACTCAGTCTACTTATATCGATGATTTAAATTGGGTCAGAAAATATAGCTCACATAGGAGATAGTAATAATTAGTACATATCACCAGCCTATCATGTTTACTAGCTATTCTATTTGCAACTGTCCAATGTCTCCAGAAAGATAAACACAGAACAAACCTGTCATCACTATGGAAATAACTAAACCATTGCTTGTGGTATCTCTTCCACTAGTCTGAGGCATGAGGGATGGAGGGGGAGAGGAGTAGGCTCTCAGTCATTATGACAGGTTTGCTATTTTCTCAAACTATAGAAATTATCTCAGGAAGCCTGTAGGGCAGCCTGACATTGAAATAATTCAAATGAAGCAGTCTGACAGGATACTCTTTAGTCTTGCATCATGACAAGTTGATTACCAGATTGAAGAGAAGGCTGTAAGAGAACCTTCCTTATGGTCTTCTTCTGCCTGATCTTGCTGTGACCTTACTTAAGAGCAAAGCGGGAACATGTGAGTGTTCAACTCTTACTAAGTGTTGTTTTCATAATGGGCTCATACTTCATGTTACTGCAGATAACTGATAAGACATAGAGTGGTTTTGCAATGAATTCAAAATCCAAATATAGCTGGGTCAAGGTCAGGTGGGACACAATCTACTTCCAGGTCTAACTGAGATAGACAAAGTTTAGACAAGAGATCTGCTCCTAGGAGACAGACAGGATATTAAATGGGACAAAAGTTATGGAAATTTCATGCACAATTAACTTTGCTGGTTTCATCCTGACTCACAGGCCTCAGGAAACCTGACAACAGAAGAGAGACAAGGATAGCTTCAGGTAGAAGGTACACGTTTTAAGCCACTCTGCTTTCTTCTCACAGATGCTGCCAGACTTGCTGAGTTTTGCCAGTAATGTCTGTTTTTTTGTTTCAGGTCTCCAGCATCCACGGTTCTTTGTCTTTTTTATTGGTTAACTCAGTGTCACATCTCCTCCAGGTGTTCCCACCTTGAAAAGGTTCTGCTCCTCTCTCCATCAAATTTCTGTTCTAGCTTTTCTTCTTGTTTTCCTCTTCTCTCCCCACCACCCTCCCCATTCTGCCCAACCTTGTCTTGAGCATAAATACCAGTCCTTCCTAACTGCTGCCAGTCTGATGAAGAGTCACCGGACTCAAAATGGTAACTCTGCTTTCTTCCCACAAATGCCACCAGACCTCCAAAGTTTCACCAGCACTTACTGTTTTTCTTTCAGATCTCCAGCATCTGCAGTTTTATTTTAATGTTTTGAAGCAATGCAAGCAGGCCAAAACGAGCAAGAATGTATCCTCCTCACTTCCTCCTGCTCCTCCAGCTGAAAATGCCTTGTGTTGGTTTGGATAACCCCACCAGACTTTCTCCCCATGCAAAGACTACTTCCCAAGGTTGGACCATTTCACACTTCCATGAGCAACTTCAGACTCACTATCTGTGTAGTAACCTTCTCGAAAGTACTCCCTGCCCATTCCAAAGCTGCCAATCAAGCTGACTTTTGTGTTCCCCTTTCAAAGCTTCATTTAATGGCAGCATGGTGGCTCAGTGGTTGGCACTGTTTCTTCACTTTGCCAGAGACAGGGGTTCAGTTCCACTCTCAGGCAATTGTTTGTGTGGGTTTTGCATGTTCTCCCTGTATCTCTATGGGTTTCCTCCGTGTGCTCCAGTTTCCTCCCACAGTCTAAAGATGTGCAAGTTAGATGGATTGGCCATACTAAATTGCCCATAAGGATGTGCAGGCTAGCTGGAATAACCAGGGAAGTGCAGGGTTACAGAGATAGGGTAGGCAAGTGAGATGTTCTTTGCAGAGTTGGTGTGGACTTGGGGCAAATAGCCTGTTACCACAGTGTAGAGATTCTATGAATTCTTGCTAGAGTCCTGTCTAGATTGGGCACTTTATTTTAGAGCAGACAGAATAATATTAAATCCAATGCTATAATATGTCCATCTGCTGACTTACTGTACTCCTCCAAAGCTTTTAGTGTTATTGAATAGTCTTACTTGGAGCGAGTGGTCTGTCAGAGTTCTAGGGATAATTTTAACCTCCAAAGCTGGATGCATTTGGGATAAGTGAGGTGTAAAAGTTTGGAAACTATCAAACTTGAACATTTAACCCATCCAGTTTTAATGCTGGCTTTTTGCCTGGCTGGGTTTCCCAGACATCAGAAAACTATGCGGCTCAAGGTAGGAGGGATTGCAATATTAAAGAGAAGTAGTGGTGCCCATCCACCAACTGGACAAGACTGTCAAGCAGCTTGCCTTTGAAATGGTGATGCTACTTAAAAAAAAAGTTTGCAGGGCCTGACCTGAATCTCTCCATTCCTACTTGGAACTCCTGCAGCAAATATTGGAGCCCAATATTTTCACGCTGTTGAAGGGATGGGGAATTTACAATGGTAAACCCACCTAATTCCCACACTTCACTTATTTGGCATATCTCACCATCAGTTCCCCACTGTCACCTGGACTTAAAGCTGTACCACCTTCTTTCATCTCACTCAATCCCTGCCTTTGTCTCATTCCAGGAGTAAATTCCTGACTGTGACGTCAAAGGAATCTTACATGGTGTCATGGGCAAGCGGGCAGCCTGATGAGAAATCTCCTTCTCCACTTCTGAGGAAGAAGCCACAGATCTCTCAGACAATACGGAGAAAATGCCACCTCCTCCAGCTCAGATACAGACCTCTCAGTGGGTGATTTAGCCTGGGTGAAATTAGGAGTACACGTTGATCAGCACATCACTCCTACTTGTTAGCGGCTGGCTGAGGAAGAAATACCCCAGGTCATAGAACATAGAAGATAGGAACAGGAGTAGACGCTTCTACCATTTGAGCCTGTTCTGCCTTTCAATATGATCATGGCTGATCATCAAACTCAATCCTCTGACCCCACCTTCCCCTTATATTTCTTGATCCCTTTAGTAATAAGAGCTATAGTTATCTCCTTCTGAAATCATTCAATATTTTGGTTCCAACCATTTTCTGTGGTAAAGAATGCCAGAGGCTCACCATTGTCTGGGTGAAGAAATTTCTCTTCATTCAGCTATAAAAGGTTTACCCTTCATCCTTTAACTATGACCCCTGGTTCTGGACTTCCCCACCATTGGGAATATTCTTCCTCTATCTAACCTGTCTAGTCCTCTTAGAATCTTATAGGTTACTATGAGATTCCCCCATCATTCTTCAAAAATCCAGTGAACACAATCTTTACCCACCCAATCTTCCCTCATACATCAGTCCTGCCATCCCACTCAGAGGATTATTAGAGTCGAAACCCGGTGGTTTAGCCCCAGGCAGGAGATGAAATCGTGGTTAAACAATTCAGAACTTCATGGAAATGCACAAGCAAACACAAGAGAAGTAGGCAGATTTGTTGGTGACACTGGTCAAATGGACCAAAAGGTTGGAAGACTCCATCAGTTCAATTTTCACCATCCAGCGTCTGGCTGCCTCCATAGACAGGTCAGTGGCTGCTGTGGAGATCCAGATCCAGTACACTCAGTATCTGCTAGATATATGCACAGATCAGCACCCCATTGCATTCACCATTGGTGCAATGGTAAGGTGACGAGGGAGGGGGTGCAAGGGACCTTGACCTCCTTCCAGGTGCTCCTCCCTTACAGATAGCCAGTCAGAGGAGAAATACGATGCACATGTCCTCAGAATTCTCCTCCCAGGACATTACAGAGATGGCCAGGCTTTCCACTTCACTCTCCCTGCCACAGTCAGCCTCATGGGAGTTCAAACTGAAGAGGGAGACCTACTTCTAAACCTGGTCATGAGCATCTAACCACAAATTTCTCAGGGTCACCTAACCTAAACTCTAAGGCCATTGCAGCCTATAGAGGGAAGGCTGGAGAAACTCAACAGGTCTGGCAGAATCTTTGGAAAGAATTAGAGTTAACTTTTTGAGTCTGATATAACTCTACTATAGTTCTGACATGAAACATTCTGCTGAGTTTCTCCAGCATTCTCTATGTTTCTTTCCAATTTCCTGTGTCTACAGTGTTTTGCTTTTAAGCTCACTGTAGTGCAGGCTTTCTCCTCCCTAACGACGGACCCTAGCATTACTCTCTAGTCATCTCCAGAAGATGCTGTTCTAAGAAACTATCCTAAAAACATAACATGAACTCCTCATCGAGGCTACCTTTGCCCATCTGATCTTTTCAGTCTCTATGCAAATCAAAATCCCTCCTGAATGTCACCATGCCTTTCTGACAAGCTCTTAATATTTATTTGTTATGATCCACTCTACTGTGTGATTAGTGTTGAGGAGCTAATGCATTGCACCCACTAGGGACTTCCTGGTTTTTTCATTTCTCATCTTAATCCAAACTTTTTCCACATCCTGGTTTCCTGAAACTAGGTCATCTTTGCCTCTCTGTGCTGAGGTGAACAAATCCAGCATATAACACTTTAAATGAATGAAGTTGGTGCACTAATGTAAAATTATTTTGTTCAATTTAGTATTGACCTCACCACTGGTAGCATTCAATATGATAAAAAAACTCAACAAACACTGAGTTTTAAAGAACGACGGCTGATCCGATTTTCATGACTCAATCCCATTGTTTCCCTTAATTTGTTTGTATAATTTTAATTGTGGATCTGTATATTATGGAATGTAAGCGTCACCAGCAATTTTACCCATCCTTAATTTTCATTGGAAATGTGATGGTGAGCTGCCTTCTTAAACTGCTGTATCCATAACGTCTAGGAATACTCACAAAGCCATTAGATAGCACGGTCTCAGAATTGGAGCCAATGACTTCTCGATATTGATACTACATTTTGATGTAGTTCCAAGTCAGGACAGTGTGTGGCTCGGGTGGGCACCTCCAGGTAATTGTATTCCAATGTATCTCCACCCATTGATGTTCTAGGTGGTAGAGGTTGCAGATTTGGAAGCTGTAACCAAGAGGGCCTGGGTAAGTTGCTGCAATGTATCTTGTCGGTGGTGCAACTGCTGCCCCTGTTAATTGATGGTGGAGGAAGTAAATGCTTACTGTCCTGCTTTGCCTTGGGTGGTATCAAAACCTCCTGAGAATTGGGTCTGCATTCATCTAGGCAAGTGGTGAATATTCCATCACAGTCCTGACTTGTACTTTGTAGATGGTCAACAGGTTTTAGAAAATCAGGACATGAGTTACTCACCACAGAATGCACAGACTCTGACCTGATCTTGTAGCTACAGCATTGATATACTGTTCAAGTTCAACTTCAGATCAACATTGACCTCCCAAGACATTACTAGTGTGGAAAAATGCCAAGGAAAGCTTGTCTCTTTGGAGATGACCAATGTTTGGTGTAGTGTGAATGTGAATTGCCAATTATTAGCCAAAGCCCAGGTCTTGTTTCTTGCAGATAGGATTGAATACTGTGCATTCATCAGTGAATATCCTCAGTTCTGACCTTAGATTAAGGAATTAATGAAGCGACTACAAAAATTGTTTACCCCAGTTTACTACCCTGATCACCACCTGTGCAACGTACTGGGACGATGATGATTACCTTCAATAACTCCAACCATCTTCCTCTATGCTAAGTAATAATCCCATTTAGTGGAAAGTTTCCCACAATTTTCAATGCCTTCCAATTTCTAAAGTAACCTTGATGTCAATTAAATCTAAAATACTGCAAATGCTAGAAATCTGAAATAACAACAGAAAATGCTGGCAACACTCAGTAGCTCTGGGAGCATCAGTGGAGAGCAAAATAAGACCCTGTTGGGTTTGCAATGTTAACTCTGTTTCTCTCTCCACAGATACTGCCAGAACTTCTGTGTGTTCTTCAGCATTTTCTGTTTTATTATTTTGATGCAAAATGTGGTCATATCCTGCATGAAAGTAAATGGTAGTCAAATCTCACATTTAATTGAAAAATCCAGCCCTTTTGCTCATCTTTGGATGAAGGCTGTACTCAGAGCTAGAGCCAACTGGCCTTCATGGAACATGAACTGAACATCAGTGGGCAAGTTATTGGTGAGTAGATGCCATTTGCTAACATTGTGAATGATGGCTTCCATCTCTTTGCTGATGATTAAGAGCAGACTGACAGGCCAGTGATTAACCTTTTTGGATTTGTCTTACTCTTTTGAGGACCGGACATACCTGGTCAATTTCCCACAATGTCAGGTGGGTAGCAGGACCATATTTGATCTGGAAAGCTTTGCTAGTTGCACAGCTACCCCTGAAGCATGTGTGTATAGCTACTTTTTATCAAGGGACATAGCCTTTCTTATATTCACTGTTGGAAATAGTTTCTTGGTTTAACATGGAGCGAATCGAATTGGCTGAAAACTGGCATCTCTGACGCTGGGAGCTTCAGGATGGTACTGAGATGGATCATTGACTTCTGGTTCAAGGTGAAGCTGGTGTGCTGGGTTCCACCCTTAATGAGGATTGGAGATTTAAGAAACTTCTTTCTCCAGGTAATTGTTTAATTATCTATTATCATTCATAATTGGATGTGGCAAGTTTGTAAAGATTTTATCTGATATGTTGATTGTGAGATCATTTGGCTCTGTCTCTAATATACTGTTTGCTGTTTCATAAATGAGTTGTAACTTCACCAGCTCCCACTTCATCTGTAGGCCTAGTGCTGCTTCAGACATTCAATTCTAATTGGACCAGGATCGACCCACTATTGCTTGATGTTATTCGTACAGTGTGAGACTTACCAGGTTACAGGTTGTGTGTTATAAAAGTTCTCCTGTTGTTGATAGCCCACAGAGTTTCACAATTGCTCCATTTTGAACTGCTAGATCTGATTCTGAAGAGCAACTTCCATGCAGCTGTCTGTGCTACCATCCATGTATTCTAAGTGTCTGGGTACTTTAGGGGCTTACTTGGTCTAACAAGAAGAATCGCATAATTAAACAATATGTAATCTATTGAATATTTCCACCTAATTCACAGCTTATATGAAAAGGCTCTACATTAGTTTAACAAATGTTGGGAGGTTCTGGCCTTAGGTCCGTCACATAGAAGATGCTATTTTATTTTCCCATCAAATCTTCATGGCATTACCACAGTGGTGAAAGCTTGTTGCACTAAATCAATTATTAATGCTTTCAAACTCGTTCAAATCCAAATATAACATTATACCATCATCATAGCTTTATTCATAGCTATCATTGTTAGATATTTATTTATATAGTTACACTTGTCCTTTCCCCACCTTGCCCAACCGAAGACAATTTGGAAGTTTTCCTATGTTCTATGAACATGTTCTCTGTATTCTCAGAAGTTTGTTAGTTTGTTGGATAGAAGGTAGTTTTCTTAGGCAACACTACTGGAACAAACATCTTTCTCTTTGTAATACCTTGAATCCTTAAACTTTGCTTGTCCCTTCTGATGATGTATTCCATGGACTTGTGTTCAAAACATCTTCAATTTATGTCGCTGGATTTTAGTTTTGAATCTGCCTTTAGTTCTCTGCTGAAATAGAAAGATATATTACTTCATCTTATTGATTACTTTTGACTTTTTTGTTCTCCCTCAGCAATAGAAACCAATGTGTTCACTTCTTCAAATATGTTACCTGAGGATTTCTTCTTAAATAAAACAAAGAACTGAGAATGCTGGATATCTGAAACAAAAAACAGAAATTACTGGTGAAACTCAGCAGGTCTGGCAGTACATGTGGGGAGAAAACAAAGTTAACGTTTCAAGTCCAGTGATTCTTCATCAGAACCGAAGAAGAGTCACAAGACTCAAAATGTTAACTCTGTCATCTCTTTTGGTTGATGACATATCTGTTATACTTGTTGAGGATTCTTCTTTGGAAGATAAGGAGATCAGTTATTCGATTAGAACTTGCTCCTTCCTAGTCATCTCAGGATGTAATGTGTGACTGGGATTTGTCATAACTATTTGTTTACTGTGCTGTGTTCCAGTCTGACTCGTTCAGCTACAGATGCTTCAATTGTCTTGAGTGGGAATATAATGTTCAGTTGCTGGTTCATTTTGTATTTCTTCTTGTAGTTTGTTCTGAACTCAATTCAGTTTTGATAGCAATTAATAACATTTCTGCCAAACCACAAAAGAAATATCTTTTGCAAAAATGAAACAAATTTCTCATTCCAGCATGCAGGGATTCTATTCTTTTGTTTAGGTTCTGCCTTGAATTTATTGAGTACTGTCAGTTTTTTTTTCTTTATTGGCTGTGTCTTGACAGCTGTTCCTTGATCTTTTCTTGTTTAACCCCCTCCTGTTTTTAATGAGATTGAGATCAGCACATACCTTCCTTCTCAGGAGAGAGAATCTCTGGTTGTGAATTACATGTAGAGTTTCATATATCTGGTGTCCTTTTCTTGGAGAATTGTTTGATATGTACCTTTCTTATAGGTTTGATGCACCCAAACTATATAGCTGAACTTCTGTCGACTGTGAACAGTGTTTTGTCAAACATTGTGATAGTCTTTCCAATGTCAAAACTTGAAATTTGTAAGATGCTTTTGACATAAGTGTCAGCTTAGCAAAATGATTGGTTAGGGTCACTGATTTCCCCTAGGAAAACTATGCATTAATATTTACTAGAGTCTCTTCTACCTCATTTACCTCTTTGAGTAGGTAGTTCTTTGATCTTTTGCTTTTTAGTGGCTGTGTCCTGCTTCAGCACATTTTCTGCAAGTGACCATTGGCTTATCTGGTGTCTTATCTGGTTTTCTACCTGAAGAATTGAATGGATTTTGACAACCTCTTGTGCCAACTTTGATCTTCTTCCACTAGGATTGATCTGTGTTGCTTCAGGACTGCTGTTTCGCACACCATTTGAATGTTTTCTCTAGAGTCAGATCTTCTTTGGATTGCAATAAATCTGACAAGAATTCACCATTGTAATACATATAACAATTCAGTTCCGTATGAAGTGTTATGAAGGTGTAGAGGTGTACTGTACCTTTAAGAGAGTTGAAGGACTTAGCAAGCACACAGAGTGTTGGAGAATTTACAATGTAACATTTGGTCCAGCAGCTAGCAGTACCTGGGTTGTGATGAAACAAAAATAAATTCAAATTTGGCCAATCAGTTTAAATTATGGCCCAAGATACTAAACTCCAATCAAGTTTGAATTCAGTATTTTGACAATATTAAAACCAATGAAATGATCCGATGCTTTGGGGTATAAAACAAAAAAAAATGAACAGTTGGAGGAGATTACCAAGCCACCAACACATGCAGACTGCCCGCAGAATAGCTCTCTTAAAGGTACCTTTATGTATCAGCGACCTGTGAAACAGAAACCCTAAGAAGAAGAAAAGAAGATTGAGGAAGATACAAAGAGAAGATTCGCCAGCTGGCTGGTTTTGAAATTTGAATTTTTTGGTAAATTTTAATCAGGGGTTTTATCGGACCAGTATTAGAGAAGGGAAAGTAAAAGATTGGTTAAAGAAAGGAGTTTTAAATACTTGTTAGTTAATTATTCTCCATTAGACTTTAAAAAAATTGTTGATTTTTGCTTTAAATAGTGACATTTGGGATAGGTCTTGCCCTCTCGAATTTTCACAGATTACCACACAGGGTAAATCTTTTCTTTGTTTTTGGTTTAAATTAGCCGGGGGGAGGGGGAGGGGTCGTTTACCCCGTGTCATAACAGAAGTCTGACTTTAAACCACCATAGTTGCTTCTCTCCAACAGTCTGTACAGATCATTAATAAAATCAACTATCAATTTGCTATATTCATCTGTTAAATCTTGCATTTTTGTAACAGTTCCGAGATTGAAATGATTGAAATGATTTTCAAAGGCTTTCAATACCTCTTCAAATGTGTCTGTCACTGTCCTTAGTAACAAACAGTATTGGTTTTTCTTGAAGTCGTCTTGGTTACAGAACATTTGCCTTGTTGGGACTGGTACTATAACCTAAGTTTTAGGTGTCTGGCTCCTTTAGGAGCTTATATTGTCATAATATGTTAAAAACTTAGAAGTCTTTTCTCACAGAGAGTCATGTTAATTTGGAGCTGTTGTCTTCAAAAGTCGGTAGAAGCAGAGTAGTTGAATATAAGGCACAGGTAAATACATTCTTGATATATAGGGGGGGTGAAAGGAATCATGGACAGGCAGTAATATGGAGGAAACAGATCAGCCATGATCTCACTGAATGGTGGTGGAGGCTGCTCGAGCTGAATGTCTCTTCAAATGTATGTTTGTATCTTTCAGTTTCAGATCTTGTTGAGTAAAGATGTAATGTATTGCAACTCTGAACCTATTTATACAAACAGGCTCTATGTTACTGCAAATCTGTTGGCACTTAGAAGGATCTAGCCTCCAGTTTATCTCCAATTATATTCTACTTTACTATCCCACCAGGTTCTCTTGATATCATCACAGAGGGTGTTTCTTAATCAGATAATAACCTTTTCAGGCCTACACAGAACAAATGTGAAGATTAGGCTTGATTTCTACAAGATTGTGCAGTGCATCTGAAAAGATTTTTCATGAGGGAAATTCCAAAGGAACGATCCACCATTTGTGGTTAATGAAATAATTTAAGGAGAGCATCCAACTTAAGGAGATAACACATGAATGCACAAAGTTGAAAGCAGGTCATATGGCTGGTAAGAATTCAAATGGCTGGCAGGTAATATGGTTGGCAGAGAATGACTCAAAGGTTAATCAGTACAAAGAAATTAAAGCAGGGCAAGAAGCTAGCTACAAATTTAAAACAGATTGTAAGATTTTCTATAAGAATCTAAAAAGGAAAAGAGTAGGTAAAGTAAGTGTTCATCTTCTAGAGGGTGAGATGGGAAGTCATTATAAAACAATAATTAGCAGATACAATTGGTAAATATTTTGCTACTGTTTTCATTGTTGAGGATACAGTAAGACATGAATCTTTGGATTTTTCTACACTAGAGGGCTGAGGAAGTTCAGTATTTGAGCACATTTAAGATGGAGTTAGATAAATTCCTGATTACCAATGGTTTCCAGAGTTATAGGGATAATATAGACGAAGGTATTGAAGTTTTTTATCAGCCACAGTGATCAAATGGCAGAGCAGGCTCGAAGGGCTGAATGGCCTACTTCTGTTCCAAAGCTCCTATGTTTCTAATCAGGAATAGACAGCACAGTTTTGTGAAGTGAAAATTGTATTTAACAAATATATTGGACTTCTTTGACAGAGTAGCATGCACTGTGAATAAAGATAATATGTTAATTTACAGGATTTGGATGTCTAGAATTCACTTGACAAGGTTCTTCATAAAAGGTTATTGTGCAAATTAGGAGCTAATGGTATTGAGAGTAACATGGTAGCATAAATAGAAGATAAACTGGCTGCTAGAAAACATAAATGGGTCGTATATGCATGAATGTTTTAGATTGGTCTGTGTTTGCATCTCAACTTTTTGCAATTTATATAGAATCATAGGATTATACATCAAAGACTTATCTGAGGAGATCAAAGGAATTGTAGCTATATTTGCAGATAGCACAAAGATTGGTAGGAATATATGTTGTCAAGATGGTTTAACAAGGATGCAGATTGATATAAAATCTGGAAAAATGTGAAGTTGTTCGCTTAGGCAAGAAGACAAAAAACAGAAAGTTATTGGATTGAATTGAATTTATTGTCACGTGTACAGAGGCACAGTGAAAATTTGTCTTGCGAGCAATATAGGCAGATCACATAGTTAAGTCAGCATAGATAGTAAATAATAAGTAAACAGTGGCAAAACCAAAACACAGACACAGACAAATGTTAAGAATTTGTGAGTCCATTCAGTATTCTAACAACAGTAGGGCAGAAACTGTTGCAAAACTGGCTTCTGCATGTGTTCAGGCTTCTGTACCTTCCCCCCCCCGCAATGATAGAGGTTGTAGAAAAACATTGCCAGGGTGGGATGGATCTTTAAGAATGCTATTAGCCTTTCCTTGACAGTGGGCCTGGTAGGTGGATTCTATAGATGGGTGGTTGGTCTTTGTGATTGTCTGAGCCGAGTTCATCACTCTCTGTAACCGTCTCTGATCTTGAATGGTACAGTTGCTAGACCAGGTAGTGATACATCCAGACAGAATGCTCTCGATGACGCACCTATAAAGGTTGGCAAGGGTAATCACCGTCATGTCAAATTTCCTCAGCTGTCTGAGGAAGAAGAGACATTGTTTGCCCTTTGTAACCAGCGCGTCCACATGAAGAGAGATTTTGACTGCAAAGTTCTGAGGTACAGAGGGATCTAATGTGTTCCTATACATTTTTAAAAAATATTCATTTATGAGATGTGGGCATCACTGGTTACGCCAGCAATTCTTGTCCAGAAGGTAGTTAAAAGTCAACCACATTGCTGTGGGTCTGGAGACACAAGTTGGCCAGACCAAATAAAGATGGCAGTTTCATTCCGTAAAGCACATGAGTAAACAGTTAGGCTTTTGTAATATTTAACAGCAGTTCCATAATCACCACCATATTAGCATGTTTTTTTCCAGACTTTTAATGATTTCAAATTTCACCACCTGCCTCAGTGGGATTCAAGCCCGTGACTCCAGACTATTAGCCTGGGGTTCTGCATCAGTAGACCACTGACACTAACATTGTACTACCATCTCTCATGACTCATAATGAGTTGGTATGCAGGTGCAGCAGGAGATTAAGAAGGCTAATGCAATTCTATCCTTTATTATGAGAAGAATTGAACAGAAAAATAAGGATATTATACTTCAGTTATGTGGAGTATTCATGACACCAGCTATTGAATACTGTTGCAGTTTTGCTCTCCTTATTTAAGGAAGGATGTAAATGTATTGAAGGTGGTTCAGAGGAGGTTTACTGGACTGATAACGAGAATGAGAGTGTTGGTTACCTCTGATGGGTGGATAGCTGATTTGTCATGCAGCGTGACACCAACAGCGTGGGTTCAATTCCCACACTAGCTGAGGTCACCATGAAGGTCCATCTTCTCAAACTCACCAGTAGCCTGAGTTGTAGTGGTTGGTAGGAGTGGATTAGTTTGCTCACCAAGTCCCAACCCCAGAAGATAAGACCGTAGTGGGGCAGGTGGCTCAAAAAAAAGTTTGTTCTGTAGCTTTAACGTGCTTGGCAGGCTGAAGTGCTGGCGAAGCTGGCTTCCATCTCCTAAGGAAGTCTCAACATTTGGTGAGCCAGCAGCCTCAGCAGTGCCAGAGTTCAGTAGTGGACGCAGTCAGAATTGCAGGCAGATCCACAAAGGAGGCTCGAAAGCTGGGGTTTCCAGGTAGGAAGGACGCAGTGGCATAGTCTTCTTGGGCGGTGCCCTCAAAGGGAGAACAACATTCTTCAGGGATAGCCCTTCCTTGTTTTCAGCTGTTTTAAAACCTTTTTGTTAAAAAATGGACTTTTCCCTTTCTGCTTCTGTCTTTAAATGTATTAAAAGGAAGAGAGTGTCTAAAAAAACATACAGAACCCTTAGAGAATGAGGTGGGGAAATAATAATGGTGAAACCAAGAAACAGCAGAGGAGTTAAACTAACATTGAATGAATGCAGTAGTATTTGCGGTAAATGACACTAAAAGCAATCACAAAAATAACTAAATAATCAAGGGCAAAAGGGGGAAAAAGAAATAAGTATAATAATTCATTAGAGAAAAAAAACAGTGACTTGATTTGATTTATTATTGTCACATGAGCCTGACAAATCCCCTGTGCCTGATGGAATGTATCTTAGAATATTACAGGAAGTAGCAATAACGATTGTGGTTGCAATGATCAGAATCTTCTAGGAATCCATAGATTCTGAAAAAGTGCCAGAGGGTTGGAAAACTGCCAATAAATTCAAAAAGGGACGGAGCCAAAATCGCAGGTAACTTTAGGTCATTTAGATTTAACATGTCATTGGGAAAGTGTTAGAGTTTATTATAAATGAGATAATAGTGAGCATTTAGAAATAAATAACAATATCAAGTGCTGTCAACAAGACATCACAAAGGGTAAATCATTTTCTTGAATTATTTGAGAAAGTAATAAGAGGGTAAACAGAGGAAGCAGAGGATGCATGATATTTGGATTTTCAGAAGGCATTTGATATAGTAACACACATTAGGCTACTGAATAAAGTGAGTCAAGATGTTGGGGTAAGAGTACATGAGCAAGAAACAAGGACTAACTAATAGAATACCTATTAGAGTTGGGACAGGGGAATGGTAATATGTAACGAATAGAATACCACAGGAATCAATGCTGGGTGACAGTTATTTACAGTATATATTAATAACCTGGATGAGGGATTTGAATATACTATGCCAAATTTGCTGATGACACAAAAATAGATGTGAAACAAGGGGTGAGGATGATACAAAGAGTCAGCAGAGGGATATAGACAGGGTAAGTGAGCAGGCAAAATCATGGCAGATGAACTATAATGTTAGAAAATGTGAGATTATGCACTTTAGCGGGAAGAATAGAGGAGATGAATATTACTTAAATGGAGAATTCTGCAGAACAGAGGGATTTGGGAGTTCTTAGATTAGATTAGATTACATTACATTACAGTGTGGAAACAGGCCCTTCGGCTCAACAAGTCCACGGAAGAATAGAGGAGATGAATATTACTTAAATGGAGAATTCTGCAGAACAGAGGGATTTGGGAGTTCTCGTGCATAAATCATAAAATATTAGCATCAAAGCAACAAAAGAGAAGAGAAATGAAATGTTGCCTTTCATTTCAAAGAGAATTAACTATAAAAATAGGGAGGCTTTGCTAAACTGTACAAGGCACTAGTTAAACCACAACTTAGAATACTGTGAGCAGCTTTGGTCACCTTATCTAAAATAAGATAAACTGGCATTGGAGGCAGTCCAAAGAACATTCACAAGGCTGATCTTTGATATGAATAGACTATCTTATGAGAAGTTGAGTAGGTTGGGCCTGTACAATCATTGGAGTTCAGAAGAATTGGAGTTCAAATAAGGGACAACCTTATTTGAAAGTACAGATTCTCAGGAGCCCTGACATGGTCGAGGTGGGAATCTCCTTTGTGAAAGAGTCAAGAACTAGACAGCATAATCTCAGAGGAAGGGGTTGCCCAGTTAGCACAGAGATGAGAAGGAATTTCCTTTCTCAGAAGGTAGTGGATCTATGGAATTCCATTCCACAGAGGGCCATCAAAGTTGGCTCGTGAAATCTATTCAAGGCTGAAATAGACAGATTTTTAATCAGTAAGAGAGTCAAAGGCAGTGAAAAGGCAGTAAAGTGAGGCTGAAGATTATCAGATCAACAATGATCTAATTGAGTGGCTGAGCAGACTCAATACGTTGAATGTCAACTCCGACATCTTATGGTCATATCTTCCCATGCCACTTGTAACATGGTGTCATCAGGATAATATTGGTGAGAATTGAACTTTTAATAAGCTGAGCTGATCATTGAATATTTATCTAGATAAGATGGGCAGGCTGAAGATGCCAGTTTACCCACCCCCAGCCACCTCTGTCCCACCTCTGATTCCTGAAGAAGGGCTTATGCCTGAAACGTCGATTCGCCTGTTCCTTGGATTCTGCCTGACCTGCTGCGCTTTTCCAGCAACACATTTTAAGCTCTGATCTCCAGCATCTGCAGTCCTCACTTTCACCTCTGTCCCACAGCCAAACTTCACCTCCCCATTATGGGGATGACCACAGGCATAGGTGCAGAGTCATTGTCCTCATCAACTGACTCATTATGTGTGCCCTATTGCTGAAAACATCCATTGAGGACTGCAATATCTAGCTAAGCTGTTTGTACTCTTACCCTTCATATAAGTTATTACTCTTCTGGCAACAAAATATTTGCATGATTTTATAAATTGGATCGATTCAATTGAATGTAAATAGCAATGGAAAGGAGGACCCATGCATCACCACAAATGCTAAAGTAGAAATAGCTTTTCATCTTATTAAAAACTTATGGATCCATTCACTAAATCTGATGTTGAATTGAACATTGCACTTCAGTATAATGTGAATTATTTTATTCAAGGATTGTTATGTCATTATCTACTGTTTTTTTAAAATGCAAATCAACATTAAAGGACACTGTAGAAATTGCTGTTATTATAATTTGCTGTCAAGCAGCTTCCTTGGTGGTCTAATGGTTAGAATCTGGCCCTTTCACTGTCATGGCATTGATTCAAACCCAGTCAGGAATAAAGCTTTAATTATCCGATAAGCAAAAAATAAACCATTTGCAGAGCTATGGGGGAATAAAGCACAGGAAAGAATTTTGATGCATTGCTCGCACAGAGAGCCAGCACAGACAGTGGGCCAAATGGCCTCCTTGATATGCATTTGCATGCTTGATATCAAACTTATCAGCATGGTAAAAAAAGGTTTAAACACCTTGAGGAGAAGACATCTGTTAACAGCTGCTTGAGTAACAAATATATTTGGCAGGCAACAGTTTATATATTTTACATATGATGAATTGCACTGCAAAACCGTAGGGAATCTCAGAAAACAATCTGCCTTTCAAATATCTGTGATGTATTATGTATCAGTAAACCAGAGGCAGTGGATGTGTAAATACTTTTGATAGCAAAAGTGTCTCAACCACTTTCAATGATATTTCACTGCATTTGAATTAACAAGTACTTCCAATTTGGGAACGGAGGGTTGGAAATGCTTTGATTCTGCAAAGCTAACTCGACAAAAAGTGCCCAGGATAATTTGATTTTCATTCCATTGTGATGATAGGATGGGTGTGTTAACAGGTTTTGGGTCTGCAGACCCTGGAAACAATGCAGAGGCAGTGCAGGGTGTGCTGGGAGCATAGGCAGATTGTGTCAAAGCTGGTCCTTAGTGGTCTGTAATACAGAGATTGAAACCATAAAGCCCTCTAACTATCACTCTCAACCCTATCCATGCCAATCAATGCCCCCCTTCACCCATAAAACATTGTCCCTCATACCCTCCATGGCAAACTATGCTCTTATACTTCCTCCCCATGGTTCTTCATAACATCCATATCAATCTATGCCCCGGTTCCCATCCTAATATGCTCTCATCTCCAATATACTTTCTGACAATTTAAACCCCCAAGCTCAACTCCATGCCAAACAACATCGATCACCCATCCCATAGCTTCTTATAATCCTTTGGCAATCTATGATACTGCATTTTTATAGCATTTAAACCAACTTAAAGCCAACTCATGCTAGCAGCTTTGCCCATCCAGCCAACATACTAGTCGACCCAGTATCCTCCATATGCAGATCTCAGAGTTCATGCTGAAATGAAATAAATTCATAATCCTATGTCAAAGACTTAATAACCACTTTGAGCTGTCAGTCAATCTGTCAGCTTGGAAGTCACTCGACATCAGGTTGTAGTCCAACAGGTTTATTTGAAATCACAAGCTTTCTGAGTGCTGCTCCTTCAGGTGAAATCACCTGACTTCACCTGACAAAAGTTTGTGATTTCAAATAAGCCTGTTGGACTATAAACTGGTGTTGTGCAACCTCTGACCTTGTCCACCCCAATCCAACACCAGCACCTTCACAGTGATCTGTAAGCTGGCAGAGATCTCACTGTGAAATTGTTAGGTTGTGAAGTCAGCCATGCTTTACAAATGAATACCCTTAAGCTTATGTCAACAAAGTTACATTAAAAACATGTTGTTTTAACACATTTTTTCTGATTATTTAATGATCAGTCATATTTTAGTACGCTATTAATGAACATATTTATTTGAAGGCAGCTGCCTCTATGATCTATGGATGTATAATGTACCTCTGACCCATTCCCACTCCCTGAATATGTTGGATGATGGTTTCAGGAATAGGATATCCATAATTTGGGCTCTAGCACCATTTCAACTGAGCTGGATATACTCTACATCCTTGTGGAATCTCAGGCATAAATGTCACATTCACAGCTGAAGTAAATTTGCAAATAACAAGCAATGATATTAGAATATGCTGGATTTCATAGTTGTGGTTGGCTGTTTGAAAGAGCAAGCATAGCATTTTTATCATACACATGGTTGGCAATTCTTTTTTTCAATACAAGATCCAAAGAGCAAATTAAAAGAAACAAAATAATGGGTTGAATCTGGTGTCCTTCATGGAGACTTCACAATATATCTTACTAAACTCACCTCATTGACTATCTACCCCACCTTTTGACATCCCTCATGTCTAATTCTAGATCCATCTTACTACATGACATTACTGGATGGAGTCCTGGCATATGTCCTGGAATATTCTGGCATCCCTCACACCTGTGCCATTTTTCAAAGCTTGATGTGCACCTGGATAAGTACTGTCCATCCAGAGTTGCCTTCTGTGGTTCCTGACATTTGATCTGGACATTGCAGACAGGTAAAGTTGATGCCTTGAGTTTCTGCTGGATTGGGTGGTGCAAGTGCAGGATGAGTAGTGGAAACTTCTCCAGGATCAGTAGTGGAAACCAACATACCAAGCCATGCCAGCCTGCTCTGAGGTTGCCAGTCAGGCTAGAATTGTCCATCTTCCGTAGTTACCCTGGCACCACTCCACACCTCTTCCTCCACTACACTGATGACTGCATCGGTGCCACCTCGTGCTCCCGCAGGAGGTTAAGCAGTTCATCAACTTCACCAACACATTCTCTGACACCTCCCTCCCCTTCCTGGACCTCTCCATCTCCATTAATGACGACCCACTTGACACCGACATTATTTACAAACCCACCGACTCCCACAGCTACCTGGATTACACCTCTTCCCACCCGACCTCCTGCAAAAATGCCATCCCATATTCCCAATTCATCTGCCTCCACCGTATCTACTCCCAGGAGGACCAGTTCCACCACAGAACACACCAGATGGCTTTCTTCTTTAAAGCCCACAATTTCCCTTCCCACGTGGTTGAAGATGCCCTCCAACGCATCTCATCCACATCCCACACCTCTGCCCTCAAACCCCACCCCTTCAATTGTAACAAGGACAGAATCCCCCAGTCCTCACTTTCTACCTGACCAACCTTCAAATAAACTGCATCATCTGCCGACATTTCCGCCACCTCCAAACGGACCCCATCACTAGGGATATATTTCCCTCCCCATCCCTTTCCGCTTTCTGCAAAGACCATTCCCTCCGTGACTACCTGGTCGGGTCCACACACCACCCCCCC
>NC_057715.1:91311261-91317552 GCF_004010195.1 Chiloscyllium plagiosum
TCTCTTCACCCTGGAGGCTTACTGCCTCCATTCCTGATGAAGGGCTTTTGCCCGAAATGTCGATTTTCCTGCTTCTTGGATGCTGCCTGACCTGCTGTGCTTTTCCAGCACCACTCTAATCCAGACTCGGGTTTTCAGCATCTGCAGTCCTCACTTTTGCCTTGAGTTATCTCAGCCATGCCCAATACTGGAGGAGATCTTCACCCACCTAAATATGTGACACCAAAGAACACAGAGCATTACAGCGCAGTACAGGTCCTTCGGCCCTTGATGTTACACCAACCTGTAGCACCAATCTGAAGCCTACCTATCCTACACTATTCCATTCTCATCCATATGCCTATTCAATGACCATTTAAATGCCCTTAAAGTTGGCGAGTCTACTACTGTTTCAGGCAGTGAGTTCTACACCCCACTACTCTCTGAGTAAAGAAACCACCTCTGACATCTGTCCTATATCTATCACCCATCAATTTAAAGATATGTCTCCTCATGCTAGCCATCATCATCTGAGGAAAAAGGCTCTCACTGTCCACTCACTCAATTAAATCACCTCTCAACTTTTTCTTTCTAATGAAAACAGCCTCAATCCCCTCAGCCTATCCTCATAAGACCTTCCCTCCATATCAGGCAACATCCTAGTAAATTGCTTCTGAATCCTTTCCAAAGCTTCCACATCCTTCCAATAATGCGGTGACCAGAACTGTATACAATACTCCAAGTGCGGCTGCACCAGAGTTTTGTGCAGCTGCAGCATAACCTCGTGGCTCTGAAACTCAATCCCTCTACCAATAAAAGCCAACACACCGTATGCCTTTTTAACAACCCTATCAACCTGGGTGGCAACTTTCAGGGATCTATGTATGTGCACACTGAGATCTCTCGGCTCATCTACATTACCAAGAATCTTACCATTAGCCCATTCTTTGAGACTGGGAAGTTGGATTAAGATGTCAGTGAACTTGGATAATCTGTGTCCAGTGCTCATGGAGCATACGTTGATATGTTGTTGCCTGATATTCAACCTTGACGTCCCATGGTGCACGCAGTGCGCTGATGTCATCAAGTAAGAGTTCTGAATTCCATATCGAGTATTCTCGCCATTAAGCTTGTTTTGCAGATTTGGTAAGGTGGGAAGCAAAATATCAGTGTATATCTTAGTAAGGTGGTTAATAGACTGTAATGCCCTTAATTGGTAATTCATCGTTGCCAACTGAGCTCTTCATCAGGCCCCTTGACATTAGCCTAAAATTTGGTGCAAAATGCTCCCAACATTGAAATGGGCCTCACAGGAATTCTCATCTGATTCGGCCACAAATCTTACCACAGCCTACTCCTCTCCCCTGTAAGATTCTGCCTAATGTTCCAAATCTCCTGATCGGCGTTGAACACTGGATCTGTTGCTGGCAGAGGTCTCACTTGCTCTGAGGCTACACCTCTATCTGAGCAGCAACTAGAATCATTGCTGAAGTTACGGTCCCTTTTACAATAGAAGCTATGAAGTGTGGATGTTGCTGAATGGTTGTGTGATTGAACATCAGTGAGTGGGTAGGATGGTAGAACTGGCTAACTGGGTGGGGTAAGTGGATAATTTGGGTGAGCTTAATACGCACGTGAGTGGGCAGGGTTGTAGGTGTGTAGAATCATTGGTAAGTACGGTGGCAGGTGGAAGTATGGCCCTTGAGTGAGGTGCTAGGTGGGTAAGGAGATAGGTTAGTTGGTGGACAGATAAGGGAGGTGGTAGATAGTTAGGATACAATGTGGACGAGTTAGTAGTTATTTGGGGTGCCAGGTGGGTGAGGTACTGGTTAGGTAGGGTGGAAGGCAGATGAGGTGATAGTTAGGTAGAATAGCAAAGACATACACTGGCAGATGAAAGGGCAGCAAATGAGCTAAATGGGTAAGTAGGTAGGTGGGTTGTGTGTTGTCAGATTGGACCAGGAGAGACTTACAAGTCTAGTGCGGTCAGGTCAGGCAGGATGGCTGGTTGGTGGGGGCTAGTCAGATTGGGATAGGGGCTTGTCAGGTGATGGATGTTAATTCGGTCAGATGGAAGTTGCAGTGAGTGGTGGGAAAGTGTCTCAGGTCACTTTGAGCGCGGGAACATGTCCTGAGCTCATGCATTGGACCAAATAGTTTCTCTTGCCTCTGACTGACTTAGCATCTGTCTATAGCATCCATACCTTAACGTGTCCTGCCTTATTGAGAGTGCACTTACAGAGGCAGGCTGCTTGTTTGACTGGTCAGCAATCCTCAGTCAAGGGTCTGGACATCTTGCTTTGTGCACTAAGCTACATCAGTATTATACCAGCTCCTCATGCATTGGACCAAATAGTTTCTCTAGCCTCTGACTGACTTAGCATCTGTCTATAGCATCCCATACCTTAACGTGTCCTGCCTTATTGAGAGTGCACTTACAGAGGCAGGCTGCTTGTTTTACTGGTCAGCAATCCTCAGTCAAGGGTCTGGACATCTTGCTTTGTGCACTAAGCTACATCAGTATTATACCAGCTCCATTTGACTGCAGCTTACACAGCAAACACTCTGCATGAGCTGCAAGCAAATTAACTCGAAGGGGAAAGCTCCTCAGTGAAACCATGAAGGCAGCTGTCAGTCGGGTCTCGCAGTAAGTCAAGGCCAACAGCTACGATCCATCCAGACCCTTCGCTCCCCTCAGGCATCCACTCAGGACACTCTTTGTTAGGGGTCTGCCCCCCTGCAGATCAGGGAGTCAGGGCCAATCTGGCCTGTGGTCCATTCTGGGATTATCACTAACACAGTTGGGGGAGATACGCAGGTATTGGTCAGGGGCATGGAAGTTCCAAGGCGGGGTCACTGGACTTGAAAGGTTAACTCTGCTTTCTCTCCTCAGGTGCTGCCAGACCTGTTGAGTTTCTGCTACAGTTTCTATTTTTGTTGGCGTCAGGGATGTGGTTAGTGTTAGTTCATGGGGGTGTGGCACCTTCCATTGTCCTGGAATTGCAATTGGGCATTGGGAAACAAAGGGGCACAACTACACCGTGTGGGTGAGGGACGTGAGGGTATAGTCTGAAAAACCAGGAGCCCATTCATCATGGAGGGCCATCATCGGCAGTCTCCTGGTCCCTGGCATATCATGTGCATTGGCTCACTGTGTGCTCTACACTTCCCAGGCCCAAACAATGTTGACCATTTCATGTAAGCCTAATGCGTTTGACCAATGAGGCCAGTAATATGATACCAATGTCTATGCAGCTGGGCAGATGATGCTTACACCCTTCTAAATACAGTGTTCACATTACCTACCCAGCAACTTAGATTCATAGAGATGTACACCATGAAAACAGACCCTTCAGTCCAACCCGTCCATGCTGACCAGATATCCCAACCCAATCGAGACCCCCTGTCAGCACACGGCCCATATCCCTCCAAACACTTCATGTTCATATACCCATCCAGATGCCTTTTAAATGGTACAATTGTACCAGCCTCCAGCACTTCCTCTGGCAGCTCATTCCATACACGCATCACCCTCTGAGTGAAAAATTTGCCCCGTAGGTCTCTTTTATATCTTTCCCCTCTCATCCTAAACCTATGCCCTCTAGTTCTGGACTCCCCCACCCCAGGGAAAAGACTTTGCCTATTTATCCTATTCATGCCCTCATGATTTTATAAACCTCGATAAGGTCACCCCTCAGCCTCCGACGCTCCAGGGAAAACAGCCTCAGCCTATTCAACCTCTCCCTGTAGCTCATAATCTCCAACTCTGGCAACATCCTTGTAAATCTTTTCTGAAATCTTTCAAGTTTCACAATATCCTTCCGATAGGAAGGAGACCGGAAATGCATGCAATATTCCAAAAGTGGCGTAACCAATGTCCTATACAGCCGCAACATGACCTCCCAACTCTTGTACTTAATATTCTGACCAATAAAGGAAAGCATATCAAATGCCTTCTTCACTATCCTATCTACCTGTGACTCAACATTCAATGAGCTATGAACTTCCTCAGGTCAGACATTGCTTCGTGGAACACCACGCATACAAACTGATAGCTGAGCAGTCAGAACTACACAGACATGAACAAATGGCTATGCATTCATTCTGAGCATCTTGTAACAGATGTCAGAGTTCATTTGTAGTGAAATGCCACCCATGCACACAGTCTGTGCTGCAGGGCCTACTCGACTCCATGCTTCAGGGCCTACTCGAGTCTGCACTGAAGGCTCTACTTGAGTCCGTGCTGCGGAGCCTACTTGGGTCTGCTCTGCAGGGCCTACTTGACTCTATGCTGCAGGCCTAATCGAGTCTATGCTGCAGGGCCTACTCAAGTCTATGTTGCAGGACCTACATGAGTGCGCGCTGCAGAGCCAACTTGAATCCGTACTGTAGGACCTACTCGAATCCGTGCTGTAGGGTCTACTCAGTGCCAGGCCTACTCGAATCCGTGCTGCAGGACCTACTTGAGTCCATGCTACAGGGCCTACTCAAGTCTGCACTGCAGTATCTACTGGAGTCCTCGCTGCACGGCCTACTCAAGTCTGCACTGTAGGGCCTACTCAAGTCTGTGCTGTAGGGCCTACTTGCATCCAAGCTGCAGGGCCTACTTGAGTCCACATTGCAGGGTCTACTTGAGTCCACACTGCAGGGCCTACTCGAGTGCGCGCTGCAGATTCTATTTGAATCCGTGCTGTAGGACCTACTTGAATCCGTGCTGCAGAGCCTACTCGAGTCTGTGCTACTGAGCCTAGTCCAGACTGTGCTGCAGTGCCTAATCAAGTCCACGCTGCAGGGCCAACTTGAGTCTGCACTGCAGGGCCTACTCAAGTCCATGCTGCTGAGCCTACTCGAGACTGAGCTGCAGGGCCTATTCGAGTCTGCGCTTCAGGGCCTACGCGAGTCTGCACTGCAGTGCCTACTGGAGTCCGTGCTGCATGGCCTACTCGAGTCTGCACTGTAGGGCCTACTCAAGTCTGTGCTGTAGGTCCTACTTGAGTCCAAGCTGCAGGGCCTACTCAAGTCTGCACTGCAGGACCTACTCGAGTCCACGCTGCAGGGCCTACTCAAGTCTATGCTACAGGGCCTATTCGAATCTGCACTGCAGTGCCTACTGGAGTCCGCGCTGCATGGCCTGCTCGAGTCTGGACTGTAGGGCCTACTCAAGTCTGTGCTGTAGGGCCTACTTGAGTCCACGCTGCAGGATCTACTTGAGTCCACGCTGCAGGGCCTACTCAAGTCTGCACTGCAGGACCTACATGAGTGTGCGCTGCAGATTCTATTTGAATCCATGCTGTAGGACCTACTTAAATCCGTGCTGTAGAGCCTACTCGCGTCTGTGCTGCTGAGCCTACTCGAGTCGGCGCTGCAGGGCCTATTCGAGTCTGCGCTTCAGGGCCTACTCGAGTTTGCACTGCAGTGCCTACTGGTGTCCGCACTGCACGGCCTACTCGAGTCTGCACTGTAGGGCCTACTCAAGTCTGTGCTGTAGGGCCTACTTGAGTCCAGGCTGCAGGGCCTACTTGAGTCCACGCTGCAGGGCCTACTCGAGTCTGCACTGCAGGACCTACTCGAGTCCATGCTGCAGGGCCTACTCAAGTCTATGCTGCAGGGCCTATTCGAGTCTGTGCTTCAGGGCCTACTCGAGTCTGCACTGCAATGCCTACTGGAGTCCGCGCCACACGGCCTACTCGAGTCTGCACTGTAGGGCCTACTCCAGTCTGTGCTGTATGGCCTACTTGAGTCTGCACTGCAGGACGTACACGAGTGTGCGCTGCAGATTCTATTTGAATCCATGCTGTAGGACCTACTTGAATCCATGCTGTAGAGTCTACTCGCGTCTGTGCTGCTGAACCTACTTGAGTCGGCGCTGCAGGGCCTATTCGAGTCTGCGCTTCAGGGCCTACTCAAGTTTGCACTGCAGTGCCTACTGGAGTCCGCGCTGCACGGCCTACTCGAGTCTGCACTGTAGGGTCTACTCAAGCCTGTGCTGTAGGGCCTACTTGAGTCCACGCTTCAGGGCCTACTTGAGTCCACGCTGCAGGGCCTACTCGAGTCTGCACTGCAGGACCTACTCGAGTCCATGCTGCAGGGCCTACTCAAGTCTATGCTGCAGCGCCTATTCGAGTCTGTGCTTCAGGGCCTACTCGAGTCTGCACTGCAATGCCTACTGGAGTCCGCGCCACACGGCCTACTCGAGTCTGCACTGTAGGGCCTACTCCAGTCTGTGCTGTATGGCCTACTTGAGTCTGCACTGCAGGACGTACACGAGTGTGCACTGCAGATTCTATTTGTATCCGTGCTGTAGGACCTACT
>NC_057715.1:91317561-91327778 GCF_004010195.1 Chiloscyllium plagiosum
GCCAACTCGAGTCTGCACTGCAGGGCCACCTCAAGTCTGCACTGCAGGGCCTACTCGAGTCCATGCTGCTGAGCTTACTCGAGTCTGCACTGCAGTGCCTGCTGGAGTCCGCGCTGCATGGCCTAGTCAAGTCTGCACTGTAGGGCCTACTCAAGTCTGTGCTGTAGGGACTACCTGAGTCCATGCTGCAGGGCCTACTCGAGTCTGCACTGCAGGACCTACTCGAGTCCAAGCTGCAGGGCCTACTCAAGTCCATGCTGCGTGGCATTTTCAAGTCTGTGCTTCAGGGCCTACACGGGTCTGCACTGCAGTGCCTACTGGAGTCCGCGCTGCACAGCCTACTTGAGTCTGCACTGTAGGGCCTACTCAAATCTGCACTGCAGGACCTACATGAGTGCGCGCTGCAGATTCTATTTGAATCCGTGCTGTAGGACCTACTTGAATCCGTGCTGTAGAGCCTACTCGTGTCTGTGCTGCTGAGCCTACTCGAGTCGGTACTGCAGGGCCTATTCAAGTCTGCGCTTCAGGGCCTACTCGAGTTTGCACTGCAGTGCCTACTCGAGTCCGCACTGCACGGCCTACTCGAGTCTGCACTGTAGGGCCTACTCGAGTTTGCACTGCAGTGCCTACTGGAGTCCGCGCTGCACGGGCTACTCGAGTCTGCACTGTAGGGCCTACTCAAGTCTGTGCTGTAGGGCCTACTTGAGTCTATGATGCAGGGCCTACTTGAGTCCACGCTACAGGGCCTACCCGAGTCTGCACTGCAGGACCTACTCGAGTCCACGCAGCAGGGCCTACTCAAGTCTATGCTGCAGGGCCTATTCGAGTCTGCGCTTCAGTGCCTACTCGAGTCTGCACTGCAGTGCCTACTGGAGTCCGCGCTGCACGGCCTACTCGAGTCCGCACTGTTGGGCCTACTCAAGTCTGTGCTGTAGGGCCTACTTGAGTCCACATTGCAGGGCCTATTTGAATCCGTGCTGTAGGACCTACTCGAATCCGTGCTGTAGAGCCTACTCGCGTCTGTACTGCTTACTCGCGTCTGTACTGCTGAGCCTTCTCGAGTCTGCACTGCAGTGCCTACTGGAGTCCGCATTGCATGGCCTAGTCGAGTCTGCAGTGTAGGGCCTACTCAAGTCTGTGCTGTAGGGCCTACCTGAGTCCATGCTGCAGGGCCTACTCGTGTCTGCACTGCAGGACCTACTCAAGTCCATGCTGCATGGCATTTTCAAGTTTGTGCTTCAGGGCCTACACGGGTCTGCACTGCAGTGCCTACTGGAGTCCGCACTGCACAGCCTACTCGAGTCTGCACTGTAGGACCTACTCAAGTCTGTGCTGTTGGGCCTCCTTGAGTCCACGCTGCAGGGCCTACTTGAGTTCATGCTGCAGGACCTACTCGAGTCTGCACTGCAGGGCCTACACAAGAGCGCGCTGCAGAGCCTATTCGAATCCATGCTGTAGAGCCTCCTTGAGTGTGTGCTGCTGAGCCTACTCGGGTATGTGCTGCTGAGCCTACTCGGGTATGTGCTGCAAGGCCTACTCGAGTCCACGCTGCAGGGCCTACTCGAGTCCATGCTGCAGGGTCTACTCGAGTCCGGGCAGCAAAGCCTACTCGAGTCTGTGGTACAGGGCCGACTCAAGTCCACGCTTCAGGGCCAACTCGAGTCTGCATTGCAGGGCCTACTCGAGACCATGCTGCTGAGCCTACTCGAGTCTGTGCTGCTGAGCTTTCTCGTGTCTGTGCTGCAGTGCCTATTCAACTCCACGCTTCAGGGCCTACTCGAGTCCGTGCTGCTGACCCTACTTGAGTCTGCACTGTAGTGCCTACTGGAGTCCGCGCTACATGGCCTACTCAAGTCTGTGCTATAGGGCCTACTTGAGTCCATGCTGCAGGGACTACTCGAGTCTGCACTGCAGGGCCTACACGAGTGCGTGCTGCAGAGCCTATTTGAATCTGTGCTGTAGGACCTACTCAAATCCATGGGGTAGGGCCTACTTGAGTCTGTGCTGCAGGACCTACTCGAGTCCACGCTGCAGGGCCTACTCAATTCCATGCTCCAAGTCCTACTCGTGTCCACAATGCAGGGCCTACTTGAGGCTGTGCTGCAGGGCCTATTCGAGTCTGTGCTGCTGAGCCTACTCGAGTCTGCACTGCAGGGCCGACACAAGTGCATGCTGCAGATTCTATTTGAATCCGTGCTGTAGGACCTACTCGAACCCATGCAGTAGAGCCTACTCAAGTCTGTGCTGCTGAGCCTACTCAAGTCTGTGCTGCTGAGCCTACTCAAATCTGTGCTGCTGAGCCTACATGAGTCTGTGCTGCAGTGCCCATTCAAGTCCATGCTTCAGGGCCAACTCGAGTCTGCACTGCAGGGCCTACACGAGTCCGTGCTGCTGAGCCTACTCGAATCTGCGCTGCAGGGCCTACTTGACTCCGCGACGCAGGGCCTACTCGAGTCCACGCTGCAGGGCCTACTCGAGTCTGTGCTGCAGGGCCTACATGAGTGCGCACTGAAGAGCCTACTTGAATCCGTGCTGTAGGACCTACTCAAATCCGTAGGGTAGGGCCTATTCGAGTCTGCACAGCAGGGCCTACTCGAGTCTGTGCTGCTGAGCCTACTCGAATAGGCTACTTGACTCTGCACCGCAGGACCTACTCAAGTCCACGCTGCAGGGCCTACTCAATTCCGTGCTGCAGAGCCTACTCGAGGCTGTGCTGCAGGGCCTATTCGAGTCTGTGTTGCTGAGCCTATTCGAGTCTGCACTACAAGGCCTATTCGAGTCCGCATTGCATGGCCTACTTGAGTCTGCACTGTAGGACCCACTCAAGTTTGCTGTAGGGCCTACGTGAGTCTACGCTGCAGGGCTTACATGAGTCCACGCTGCAGTGTCAACTCAAGTCTGTGCTGCAGCGCCTACACAAGTATGCGCTGCAGAGCCTACTTGATTCCGTGCTGTTGGACCTACTCGAATCCATGCTGTAGGGCCTACCCGAGTCTATGCTGCTGAGCCTACTCGAGTCCATGCTGCAGGGCCTACTCGAATCTGCATGGTAGGGCCTATTCGAGTCAACCTGCAGGGCCTATTCAAGTTCATGCTGCAGGGCCTACTCGAGTCTGTGCTGCAGGGCCTACTCGAGTCTGTACTGCTGAGCCTACTCGAGTCTCTGCTGCAGTGCCTATACGAGTCCATGCTTCAGGGCCTACTCGAGTCTGTGCTGCAGGGCCTACTTGAGTCCGTGCTGCTGGGTCCTCTTGAGTCCATGCTGCTAGGTCTACTTGAGATGATGTGGGTGAGCCCACTTGCTGCTGCCGATGCCATCACCATGATTGAGCTCTTCACCAAGAGGTAAGTATAATAAAAGAGAGAAGAAAAGATAGAACAGTGGAAGAAATTAAAGGATATGTAAAGAAAAGTGGACACTGCGGACGAGCCCTGGGCTCTGAAGCCCTATTCCACTGCCATCTTACCAGAATGTCCCCCAGCGTTCTGCACGGGTAAGCAGGAATTAGCCTAGCCAATGTGAGGTCTCTGAACTCTCCTCCTCAGCCTTTCTTGTAGGCCGGCCCACTTGGACATTGAGACAATGCACAAACCACATGAAACTGCAAGAGCCAAAGGGAGAGAATATCACAGCCATGGGATGTAGCTAGTGTGCAGTGAATGACAACAGCAATGGGGTGAATGTGACAGCACTGCAATGGAGAACAGTACTTATTAGTTGGCGGGATATGGATGTCTCAGCAATCCCATAGGAGCGGTCCTTGTCTTCTCGTGAAGACCAAAATCATCTTCTTATGGGTGATGAGGAGTCTATTGTCAGATAGTGCACCACCTATCTGGGCCCTTTCTGCCTTATTGTGGTCAGTTTGCTTCTGGATGTGTGCAGAGCAACTCCGAGTTCCTAGCATCTGACTGGGCAGACAATGGTGTTTTAAAAGTGGTGCTGGCATCAGCCTTCCCATTCTGTTCAGGGATATTCAGTGAGTGGCGAGATCTTTCAGCTATGCTGAGTGGGAGAATTGGGCAAGTGTCAGAGAAAAATGTTGCCTTAGGTGTAGGGTAGGTAGTGAATGTCTAGAGTTTGAGATGACATGACAAGAAATCTCACTGGGCCTCATGGAGAGAAACTCTCCGTAAATCCTGCTGAAGTCAATATAGCCAATGGATCGGAGGATTCAGCCCTATATTACAGTTCAGGAGTAAAATTCAGGAAGGTTACTCAATGTTTCCAAACTCTCAGTGAAAACCAATCATTTACTGATTGCAAATTCCTTCATGCATCATATTTATTGAATAAGTGAAATTTCATACATATTCTTCCCGTGGGAGAAATGCATCGCATTGAGAAATTCCTAACCATAGCCTGTTTTGTTAGCTGTATATGTTTATGTTTCTGAAAATACTTTATAGTGTTTATTTTTCTTAGGCAATACAAGAAGAATATGTTTTTAAGGAACATGCTGTAGAGGAATCATGAAAAGAAATTACACTTGTGCAGCTGCAAAACAGACAAAACGTTATGAGACCCCTAATAATTGTGACATTTTTAAGAAACTATCTCAGGAAATGATTGATTAAACGTTTAATTTAATGATGGCAATTAGTAAGAGAGTGGCTTAAAACAAAACGTGTTCACACTCAATTTCTTGAGAAGAGACATACTGAACCCGAAATATTAACTGCCAGGCCTGTTGAGTTTCTCCAGCACTTTCTGGTTTAATTTCAGATTTTCAGCATCTGCAGTATTTCAATTTTATTTGAGTTTTTAATTCACTGCCACTCTGTTCCAAGTATGGTCATTTTGCAGAATTTCTGTACTTCTCTTGAACATGATTTCTGTTTTAATCTTTTGGCTTGTTCACATTTATTGCTTTCTATTTCCCTCCTAGTATTCAATAAAAAGTTTGCTAAAACTTGCTTTCACAGCCTCATCTCTTTCTTCAATGCCTGTTTCCAGTTCCACCTTGCCCTCACGGATTCCAAATAATGTCCATCCTTCATGTTTTGAACCTAACCAGGATTGCTCTGCGATATACAACATTGCTCAGATAGCTGCTCCCACCGCAATCTGAGATCCGCACTCAATGCCAAGCACTGCCATATGTACACTTTTCACCTCTCTCTCCATCGACACTGCCTCATGCTATCTCAAAACTCTCCAGGTTCCCAATCCCAATTCAATCTTCATGTCATTTGGCACTCCAACAAAACAAAACTTGGTCTCTTCCTTTTAGGTTTTAGGGAACAATTCTGAAGGAGTCATTTTGGACCTGAAACATTAACTCTGTTACTCCCATCCACAGATACTGTCAGATCTGCTGAGTTTCTCCAGCCCATTCAATTTTATAAAGGTAGCATTCAATGGGCTGTTTTGATTGGCTTCTGTATCTGCCCATGTTCATTTAATGATTAATACATACAGACCTTTTTATGGTCAATTTAAGATTATCAGAAAGACCCGCAATCTGATTCAATTATAGAGAGATAAAGATGTACAGCATGGAAATAGATCCTTCGGTCCAAGCTGTCCATGCCGATCAGATATTACAACCCAATCTAGTCCCACCTGCCAGTACCCAGCCCATATCTCTCCAAACCCTTCCTATTTCATATGCCCATCCAAATGCCTCTTATATGTTGCAATTGTACCAGCCTCCACCACTTCCTCTGGCAGCTCATTCCATACACGTACCACCCTCTGTGTGAAAAAGTTGCATTATAGGTCTCTTTTATATCTTTCCCCTCTCACCCTAAACTTATGCCCTCTAGTTCTGGACTCCCCGACGCCAGGGAAAAGACTTTGCCTATTTACCTTATAAGGTAAATAAGGCCCCTCTATAAGGTCACCCCTCAGCTTCCAATGCACCAGGGAAAACAGCCCCAGCCTGTTCAGCCTCTCCCTATAGCTCAAATCCTCCAACCCTGGCAACATCCTTGTAAATCTTTTCTGAACTGAAACACAGACCCAAGTGGTTAGAGTTTTAATGGACAGTTAAATCACAGACACACTGTCAGCTGTAAAAGGAGTTGGGGTGGTTGGGTGGGAAGGGATTCCACACCAATTCTCTTCACTGCTGGATGTGAGTATTCTAGATTAGATTAGATTACTTACAGTGTGGAAACAGGCCCTTCAGCCCAACAAGTCCACACTGACCCGCCGAAGCGCAACCCACCCACACCCATTCCCATACATTTACCCCTTCACCTAACACTACGGGTAATTTAGCATGGCCAATTCACCTAACCTGCACATTTTTGGATTGTGGGAGGAAACCGGAGCACCCGGAGGAAACCCATGCAGACACGGAGAGAACGTGCAAACTCCACATAGTCAGTTCCTGAAGCGGGAATTGAACCCGGGTCTCTGGTGCTGTGAGGCAGCAGTGCTAACCACTGTGCCACCGTGCCACCCATAATTCCTGATCAGATAAGTAACAAGAGGTGCCTGTCCAGAAATCTCCAACATAGATGCTATCTAAAGTTAAATGGGTAAGTTTTGATGCGATCAGGGAGAGATTATTGTTTAGTTCCCTGACTGGAATATCCAGACCCACATTTCTTTACCCAGCAATAGTTAAGTTCTGAATTCCCAACGCCCAGTGATGTCTGATTATTAATTTGCAAACACTGATAGATGAGAATTGACAAAAGAACACTAAGCATAAGAAAAAAAAATCAATGCAAGGTAGCGAAGTAAGGTTTATTACAGCTCCCATGCTTTGTAGAGGTTATATTTTATAAATGATAGCATGAGGAGTAGAAGACATGATTGGCTCCAACAACAGATGCCCAGTTCTGCCCTGTGCTCCACCCAGTGGCTGCACAAATGTCAGAGAAGGCAAAATTTAGTTCAGCGCTGATTGGCCCTTTCATTACCTTCATACATTACAAACTTACTTTTCCTTCATTCACCCACTAAGTCTCCATTCTGCTGTAACCCTGAACTTGGATCTTTCTCTGTAGTTTCTGTCTTGTTGCTCCTCATGACTTCTCCAAGTTCACCTTCCATGAGACCCATCTCCTGGTCTCACGATCCTATGTCCACTAAACTACTGATCACCTTTTGGTGACGTTAGCTGTTCTTGGTGACAGTTCTTCTTCAGATCTTCTTCACCTCTTTTCAAAGCCCTATAAGCTTAGGATTTTTTTTATTCATTGCTTCTCTGTGTTCATACTTCCAAAGTTTCATCATTTCACATATCTCTGCATTTCTCATCTCTAATCTGTTTCTCCACTTCACCAGTCTACATGTACGCTCTTGAAGTTTACGGCCTTGCGTTTTGCACGAGTGTGTTGCCCCCCTACCCAGTTATTGAAGATGGAGCTATCTATGCAGTCTCCTCCTAAAAGGAGGTGTTAATTGTCCACCATCATTTATGACCGAATGTGGCAGGACTGCAGAGCTTATATCTACACCATTATGGAATTGCTTAAATCTGTCTATCATTTGCTATTTATACTATTTGGCATGCAATTGGTTCTACTTTGTAGCTTCACCAGTTTGAGATCTTATTTTCAGATGCTGCTTCTGACATGCCCTCCAGTTCTCTGCATTGAGCCATTCACTCCGAAAGCTAGTGTGCTTCCAATTAAACCTGTTGGACTATAACCTGGTGCTGTGTGATTTTTAACTTTGTACACCCCAGTCCAACACCGGCATCTCCGAATCTTGAGCCATTGAAGTGATAGATAAGAAAACTGTCAGAATTTCGGAACATTGGTCAGTGTTTGAGAAAAACAGTTCCAAGATTGTATAACTCCAGACAGGTTTTAAAAGAACAGAGCTGACATTGCAGAGTTACAGAGAGAAGGCAGTTAACTATAAGGTGCATGAAGCACTGTGTGTTCCCTTAGTCCTGTTTTAGGTCAAAGTGCATGCAGAATTGGAAATGTGATAATCCTAACTTGATTTATTTTCAAAATATAGAATGTTCAATCTAGTATGATAAATTGAAGATTTTAGTATGGAATCAATATAAGAATATAAGGAAGTTAGTTCTCATTCACTCTGTAATCAAAATGCTGCTGGAGAGAATTACATTTATGATTTTACACTGAACAGATATTGATATCTAAAACCCCTTTATATTCCATACTAATATACTGATTTATTTTCAAAATATAGAATGTTCAATCTAGTATGATAAATTGAAGATATTAGTATGGAATATAAAGGGGTTTTAGATATCAATATCTGTTCAGTGCAAAATCATAGATGTAATTCTCTCCAGCAGCATTTTGATCATGGAGTGTATGAGAACTAACTTCCTTATATTCTCAGGTGAATAAAGTAGCTGGAACTTTAGAAATATGATGTCATCCAAAACATAGGCCCAAGGATTATTGACAAAAAAAGGAAGATTTTTATTTACAGAGTGGATTTCATGACCAAGGTCTCAAAGCATCAAATGAAATACTTCCGAAGAGTAGTCACTGTTGCAATGTGGGAAGTTAATTTACACAGTCCTCCTCACTGAATAGTGCTTTTTCCAAGTTGCATTTACTTGCACTATGAGCATTGTGAACTGAAAACAAGTTAAATGTGGCCAGCTCAGGAGTTGCCTCGAAGCTGCTAGCAAGCTGAGAGTTAAAGAATGCTTCACCCAAAAATACCTCAAGAATTTTACAAGTCAGCAATGGAGAAATGCTGAGATTAATAGAGCAAACATGAGCCAAAGATGAACATCTAAAACAAAATCTTGACCTCTGATGTGACCTCACTCTGTCTCCCATTACCAGCTGTTCCTGTCATGGTTTCAAATGTGAACATTCTTACCTTTCATAGCTCTATGAGCACTTAGTGCTACCAGTGTTACGGAATTCACTTTCTGAAATCCAGAGGCTCCCTGTAGCAATGCAGCAACTCTTTTGGTACAGCACTATCACTCTCAGTTATGATCGCTGTGACCATTACTAATGGTTTGATGGATTTGTTTTTCCAGTCCTACTTAACTCTTTGGGCCTGGAGGCAGAATGATGTAAGATGTGATTTACGAAAAGGATATGTTTTGTCAGAATCAGTCACTGAACTGTTTGATCTCTTGCAGAGAATGATATCTGGAACTTAATCAGGTATATTATCAACTTGTAGCACAATATTTATCAGTTGTGAAGTGGAGGAAAGTAGTATAAACAGTGATTAATACTGTTTGCTGTTGGTTTCCCACTGGAGTTAAGGTGGGAAACTGAGAATATTCCCAGGGTAGGGTAAGGGTTTTTTTTGTGAAAGAAGATAAGATTAGTAAAAGTTTTAAGTGCAACCACCAAACGATCTCCAAAATGTGACCTTCTTTGTTTTATTGTACATTGTAACCTGCTGCAGAGGGCAGGCCAATCATTTTCATGGGTGGATCAATGAGGCATAATTGAGGAGAGCTCAACAGGACTGGAAATGTTTCACCACCAGGGCTGGTTTCCTCAGGGTCAGAAAACTTGCCTGCGAAATGGAAATGGGATTTTGTGGAACTGTATGCGGCTGATTCAGTCTTTGATTTCCTGATATGCACAAAGGCTCAGAGCTTTCAGCTGTTTCCTCGGTTCTCTCTGGCAAACATATTGAGAAAGCTGGATTAGGGGTGCTGGAAGAGCACAGCAGTTCGAAATCAACGTTTTAGGCAAAAGCCCTTCATCAGGAATAAAGGCAGTGAGCCTGGAGGTGGAGAGATAAGCTAGAGGAGGGTGGAGGTGGGGAGAAAGTAGCATAGTGTACAATAGGTGAGTGGGGGAGGAGATGAAGCTGATAAGTCAGGGAGGAGAGGGTGGAGTGGATAGGTGGAAAAGGAGATAGGCAGGTAGGACAAGTCCGGACAAGTCATGAAAGAAGATAGGCAGGTAGGACAAGTCATGGGGATAGTGCTGAACTGCAAGTTTAGAACTAGGGTTAGATGGGGGAAGGGGAAATGAGGAAACTGTTGAAGTGAACATTGATGCCCTGGGGTTGAAGTGTTCCGAGGTGGAAGATGAGGCGTTCTTCCTCCAGGCGTCTGGTGGTTAGGGAGCGGCGGTGAAGGAGACCCAGGACCTCCATGTCCTCGGCAGAGTGGGAGGGGGAGTTGAAATGTTGGGCCACGGGGCGGTGTGGTTGATTGGTGCGGGTGTCCCGGAGATGTTCCCTAAAGCGCTCTGCTAGGAGACGCCCAGTCTCCCCAATGTAGAGGAGACCGCATGGAGCAACGGATACAATAAATGAAATTAGTGGATGTGCAAGTAAAACTTTG
>NC_057715.1:91327943-91342502 GCF_004010195.1 Chiloscyllium plagiosum
GGAAATTGCGGTCTCTAAAGAAGGAGGCCATCTGGTGTGTTCTGTGGTGGAACTGGTCCTCCTGGGAGCAGATCCCGCGGAGGCAGAGGAATTGGGAATACGGGATGGCATTTTTGCAAGAGGTAATGTGGGAAGAGGTGTAATCCAGGTAGCTATGGGAGTCGGTGGGTTTGTAAAAAATGTCAGTGTCAAGTCGGTCGTCATTTATGGAGATGGAGAGGTCCAGGAAGGGGAGGGAGGTGTCAGAGATGGTCCAGGTAAATTTAAGGTCAGGGTGGAATGTGTTGTTGAAGTTGATGAATTGCTCAACCTCCTCGCGGGAGCACGAGATGGCGCCAATGCAGTCATCAATGTAGCAGAGAAAGTGGTGGGGAGTGGTGCCGGTGTAATTACGGAAGATCAACTGCTCTACGTAGCCAACAAAGAGACAGGCATCGCTGGGGCCCATACGTGTGCCCATGGCTACCCCTTTGGTCTGCTATGATCTAAAATGCGTTTCAGAATGTGGAGAGCTTTCCAATAAACAACATCAGGAATTGTGGGGGATGTTTTCAATCAGAGTTTGGATGAAAAATCTGTCAGTATCAGTAGCATCAATGCCATGGTGGGATGGAACTTTACATGCATGAGAGGGAAGTACGACTCAGCAAAGATCTGAAAATCAGAGCAAAGAATTGCAGACAAGAGAGCCAAGGCATTGAGGTCACAGGATAAAGTAGCTAAATGTGAGTATCCAGACAGAGAATCAGCTTCGTTAATCCATCTGGAAAGCAGCATGTCCACAACCTGCAAGTGTTACTCCAATGGGTACAGGCACTGCTAGCTCCTTCAGCAGTTATTCCCTGCTGGGCCTAGAGGCAATGCACTGGAAATTGCTTTGAAATTCACCACTGCCCTCAATTTCTTTATCTCTTAATTTTTCCAATGTGCCTCTAAAGACATTTCAAGGGTCCATTGGTCATCTATGCTTAGATATATAAGGGAGGTCATGGATAGATGCCAGCTTATGTCAAATTCCCCTGTGATTACAATAACCATAATGTGCAGTTTGTTAGATTTCTCACAGGATGCCAGTATTGCCCTGTTTGTGATAGTCTAAGAACTGCCAGATCAGCCAGAATAGGTCTTTAGCAGCTTCAAGCAATTTTGATGCAGATTAGCTGATGAGGATAAACAGATGTGAAAAATACAATGTGCTCAGGAAGAAACAGAATTTCTTCACCTCAAGAGGATAGCTCTGATGATTTTGAATCTCTAAAGGTTTTAGAAAAAGGCACATTTGAGAAGGTGAGTCCAGTTTTAGTGTTTGGTTTATAAGCTTCTTGGAACTTGATGTTGCAAAATACCAGGTCAGATACCAGGCTGAGATACCAGGTCAGCAGTTTTAGGTGTAGACAGGTCACCTGCTTTTCATATAAATCCACCTTGGGGAGCAATACTGCACAGCTGAAGGCTCCTGTTTCTGGAAGTGGTTTCATTATTGTTTTGCGTGAATTCTTTTATGTCAGATTAACAAAGCTGTATACAAGGCTGTGCTCATTTTAGTGTTCAGCAGCACCTTTCAGACCAGCAGCTTCTACATTCTAGAAAGCAAAGGGCAGAGACGGTGCATGCGAACACCACCAGCCACCACATCTCCATCCAGGTCACACTACAGGTCTGTCTGGGAATATGTTGCCATTTCTTCAGTGTTACAGAAGCAAAATCCTGGTGCTCCTTCCAAACTCTTTCCTGAGTATAGGAGCAGAGATGCCTTGCTGCACTTGGAGTGTCGGGGTTTGAGGGGTGACCTTATCGAGGTTTATAAAATTACGAGGGGCATAGATTAGGTGAATAGCAAGGGTCTTTTTCACAAGGTAGGGGAGTTCAAATCTAGGATATATTTTTAAGGTGAGAGGAGAAAGTTTTAAAAAGAACATGGGGGACAACTTTTTTGTACAGAAATTCGTGGAATTAACTGCAAGGGAAAGAGGTGGATGCAAGTACAGTGACAACGTTTAAAAGACATTTGGATCAGTACATGAATAAGAAAATTTTGATGTGGCCTAATGCAGGCAAGTGGGACTAGTTTGGTTTGGGAACATGGTCAGCATAGACAAGTTGGACTGAGGGGTCTGTTTCCATGCTGTACATCTCTATGACTGTGTAATGTGCATCCATAAGAAGAGGTTCAAGCAGGTTCCTGCCAGATTTCCTGGTAGCTATCCTAATATTCCTGTACCGCAACAGACCAACATGCCTGGAAGCAAAAGAAAAGGCTGCTTTATAATAGCCTTTCAAACTTCGCTCATGATTCCTCTGAGAAACACTGTCAGTGTAACAGAAGAGTGCTAGAATGAGAGTTACAGAACCAGTAAAATGTGTCAACAACCAAGCAATCAATATATTGAAGGTACATACTTTAGCTACCGAACTGGTTTGTTTGTGCCCTGTGGTATGCTTCAGGAGGGATGTCTGCAATGAAGAATAATTCCAAGGAAGAGTCAATGGACTCGAAACATAAACTCTGCTTCTCTTCTGCAGATATTGGCACCACTTGCTGAGTTTCTTCAGCAGTTTCTCTTTTGATTTTAGATTGCCAGTATCTTGCAGTACTTTTGCATGTTGGACGCATGCTGAGATGGAGTGGGATATGGGACACCGCGAAATAAACTTGGAGAACTTTGAGTGGTGTCTCCACTCCCAAGGCCCCATTCACCAATGTTCTTCCCCTGGGTGAGCACCACTTTACTGATACCACTCTAAAACAGTGCAGCTTCATACACATCAATAATGCCACTGAGATCCTATTTAAAGTAGCTGGTGTCCTCTGCATGATTGCGATCATGGTTTGCAGAGTCTGATTTGACAGCCATGTTTGAGAACCCACAGTAGTAGTTACTCTGTCATTGACAATTTCAATTACTGTAACACCAATCACTATGAGAGCTGCATTTCTTTATCACCTCTGCTTTTGTAGAGCGTATATGTGGTAGCTCTGTCAATGCACCTCAAGCATTCTCCTTCTCAATGTTGAGCCATCTGACATCAACATTTGTGTTTAGCCGAGCAGAGCTTGGTGCAGATTATGTCCAATGATGAGATCTCTGTGTTCACTTATGAATTGTGAATTCAAAGTAGAAACACCATTAATTGCTTAATGGTACTCATTGGTGTGTGAGAATTTGAAATACTCACACTACAGTGAGTCCAGTAAACATTTCGTGGACTTTTTTTACATGATTGTACATGCTGTAACAGTGCCATTCAGAAAGAGTGAGGTCCTTAGAGAATTTATTATCATGCATATCCACAAATTGTTACTCAAAGTGATGAAAGCCCTGAAAGAAAAGAAAGAAATAGGTATTAACCAGTCCCAACAAGTTGACAATCCTAAGAATCACTGTACTCACTATTCTCATAGCACAGTGTTTAATGAATGAAGCCAACACACATGCCAGATTTTAAAAACGTTTTGACATCAGGGATCTGCAAGTTCCTAGTGTCTCCACAGAAAGCCATGTTTCTCTCTGAGTTACAGGGCTGAAGATCTAGCTGTTATCTGAAGGCTTTCTCCTTTGTGTCTGTGATCTGCATTATTTGTATGGACTACCTCTAGTCCTTCTAATTCTATTGCTTTTTACCCTCTTCTTACACACCCTGAACTATTGCTACCAGCCTGAAAATTGAGCCTGGAGCAAAAACATAGAAAAAGCGAAACTAGGAGCAAGAGTAGGTCAATTAGCCCTTTGAGTTTGCTCTGCCATTCAACATGTACAACGTAACTCAGTTCTCAACTAAACATTGGGGTGGCAGGGTGGGAGGGCAGCAGCTCTGACTACAGCCTCCATTAACCATCTTGGTGAACAACTCCATGACTCCGTTCACAAGGTCTGACTCCTGTGGGTGCTTCCTCACCCAAGTCTCTCCAACAGCACACTCACCTTCTCCCCTCCCATAGCATGCTTACTTGGTCCTGTTGTAGCAGACTCAGAGCAGTTAGGACCCAGGAGAAGTCCATGGAGCCTGTATGTGTATTGAAGTGTAGTGGTCAGGGCTCAGAAAAAGCCATGGGAGCTGTCGGCACTGGGAAGAAACCATGTCCTATTATTATTTCATTAAAGCTGACTGTGGTATTGAAGAAAGCACACAAACAGAATTTGCTGCTGTAGCTAAGGAAGCTCAGGGAAAATAAAAATCAGGAGTACTGCTGGCTTGGGGAAACTAGTTGTCTATGAAAAGCTGCTATTGTTCCAGTGAGTGGGTGCTGGAGTGCAGTTTTCAGAATCGAAGGTAGATCAACCCAGAGGAGGAAGCTGAACCATCAGATTGCGACCAATTGATTTGTCTGTCCATGACCGAGCAGTTTTTGTGGGAACATGGAAACTGGGTTTTTGAATGAGAAGAAATTGAAATCCTATGTAACGTTTCTGTGTGATTTGATGATCCAAGGTGTCACTAATGTTTGGGTGATGGGGAGGAGTTGCTGATAATTCTAATAATTTATATGCTATTCGTGTTGTTACAAAGGCTGTGGAGGCTAAGTTGCTGAATGTATTCAAGAAAGAGATAGACACATTTTTAGACATTAAAGTCACCAAGGAGAATGGGGCGAAAGTACAAATACAGCATTGAGATAGAGGATCAGGAGAAAGTAACATATTATATCTATGGAGACTGATTGCAGGGCTCTGAGGCACAGAGAAATCTTGGTGTCCTAGTTGTGATGTGAGATGTATAATTTATATATACATATTAATATTATTTATTTTCAAGTTAAGATTTTTAAGACTATTCATGGGATATAGGTGTCACTGGCTGGGCTGCAACATGATTGTGCTGGGATAAAGGGGATTTTGTTTGGCAGTGTCTTTCAATTTGTATTAAAGAGAAATAACATTTTTTCTATTTTATCTTTATTTATTCTGTCTGATAAACTTCTATTTTAAAGTTAAATCCAAATTTACAGTTTTGCATGCTTATGTTTCAGTGAAAAACCACAATGTTAAGTGACAAACATATCTGACTTGATAGATTTATATTTATATTTCAGTTTGCAATCTGACATGCCCAGTAATTACATCAGCTGGGATCATAGCACAGAACTAAGTATGAATCGCATTGATATAATATGCAGGTACAGCAGTTGGGAAGGCAAAAGAAATGTTGTTATTTATTGTGAAGGGAATGGAATATAAAAGTAAGGATATTTTGCTACAGTTATTGACTAGTTTGTTGTTGTCACATTTATTGAGATACAGTGAAAAGTGTTGTTTTGCATGCTTTTCAGGCAGATAGTACAATTACAAAGTGCATCGGGATAGCAGAACAGGATGCAGAATACAGCCACAGAGAAGGTGCAGACAGAGAGATCAGAATTAACATTTGAGATGTTCATTCAAAGGTGTGATAACAGCGTGGAAGAAGATATACAAGCCACATCTGAAATGCTGCATATAGTTTTAGTCTGTTTATTTAACATTGACATCATTGTATTACAAGTAGTTGAGAGAAGGTTCACTTGACTATTACCTAGGATAGGTTGGGTGTATCACAAAGCTAGTCCCTTTTTTTTTCTAAAAGCTGTTCCTTTGCTTAAGGAGACTCTGTCCTTGATTTTTTCAGAAGGGCAATAAACCAGGTCGGGCTCCGATCTGGTGGGGTTTGGCACAGAGATGAAAAAGATTTTCAGCGGCCTTTTGTTTATATGTAAACAGATGAGACTTCAGGCCAAAGTAGTCATATTTTAGTAGTGACCTGTATAAAAAAAGGGAAGTGGTCAGCACTCGAGCTGAGCTGAGCAGTTTTAGTTCAGTATTGAACTGGTTGGAAGTTCAACAGCGAGCTGTGTTAGAAACTCTCTCTCTCTCTCTCTTTCTGTCTTGCAACTTCAACCTGTAAGCATGTGTTTCATTTATACTGAGTTTTAAAGGGAGTTTACTTATTGGGACTGTTGTGCATATTCTGAACAGCATAATTAAGTCTCGTTGGAGAGGTTGAGATCTGTAGAGGTTCTTTATTCTGTTCTTTGTGTTTCATCGTGTTGTTTTTGTGCATAAATTTTTATCTGTTTTAAAATCTAGTAGCCAACCTAGCTAATTTAATCTGGGTAATTCTAATTGTACACTTAACGAAACGATTTGCAAAGTTATGGTTTGAGCTGCCTGCTTAAGAATGTTTTAAGTGGTCTAGCCTAGTCCTTAACAGACTTGAGGATCTTTGCAAGATTTTAAACAGTGAGTGGTAGGTGTTAGTGTCTTTATTTCGGGTGTTGGTTTGGTTGGGTAGACAAAGTTTGAGATAGTAATGGCTTTTTCAGTCGCCAAAAGTTTTCTGGATATAGATGTAGCGACTTTGGAAGGTTTGCAAATAGTGAATAGGACCAAGTTGCAAGAATTAGCAGAGAAGCTGGAATTGGAACTGCCTGCTGTGAGGAAAGGAGAGATAATTACAGCAGTAGGTCAGCATTTAAACTTGTTGGAGAAACCCTCAGAATCTATAGAGATGGCAAGAATTCAATTGTAAATGAAGCAGCTTGAGTTAGAGGTGAGAGATAAGGAAAGGGCAGCAGAAATGAAATAGTTTGACTTATGATTAGAAGCAGAACAGAGGGAAAAAGAGAGAGCAGAGAAAGAAAAAGAGAAAGCTTTTGAACTTCAAAAACTGGCAGTTGAAAAGGAAAGTTAGCTTAAAAGGATGGAGATAAAGGCTGAGGGTAGGGTCAGTGAGGAAGTAATGCAAACTGATGTGGAAGAGCAAAGAGTTAAAACAACAAGGTTAGTAACTGAAGTGGTTGATGATTATGAACTGGAGCATAAAACACGGTTTGGCTTCCAGAAACAATTTCAGTCCATGAGGGATAGAAACTGGGGAAAGAGAAATCCTCACGTGGAAAGGGAAAGATAGCTCTCAGTGAAGATAATAAGGATAACTTACCACAGGATAAGAAAAGAAATCCTTGAAGGGGACAAAGACGTTAAAAGGCTCCAGTATTTTCATCGCAATAAAGTGGGCTACACGAAATCACAGTGTTGGTGGGCTAGCAGAAGGCCAGATGTAGGAAAACCAGACAAGCCTGGAAGTTTTGTTAGACTAGTAACAAAAGCACAAGGAAGTTAGACAATTGCCTCAGAACATACAAGATGAACAGAGGTTGATTAAGGAGGAAGTGCCAGTTCTGCTTAAAAAATACACATGCAAGGGTAAAATGTATTCACATAGGCCAGAAGTAGTAGGTAAAGAGGTTACAATATTAAGAGAGACAGGATCCTCTCAGTCTGTAATGTTGAAGGATGAGGAGGTATGTATTCCTGAGGGACTATTGCCAGAAAAGGTATTGATAACAGGAAATCATGGTGAGACAAAACGTGCTCAGTTATGTAAAGTGAGGCTACAGTGTCCAGAGAAGAGTGGAGAATTTGTGGTAGGAATACTGGACAAACTCTCAGCTCCAGGAATACAATTTGTCCCTGAAAATGATATAGCTAATTCATCGGTAGGGGTGCTACCTACTTTAGTTGAAAAGCCAGTGGAGATGCAGGCACCTGAAGAAATGAAGGCCCCTTATCCAGGAATTTTCTCTGATTGTGTGATCACAAGATCACAAAGACACAAGCTGAGTCAGGAGAGATGGCGAGTCACTGAGTCGTGGGTGGCACGGTGGCACAGTGGTTAGCACTGCTGCCTCACAGCGCCTCGGCAGGTCGGTGTGGACTTGTTAGGCCGAAGGGCCTGTTTCCACACTGTAATGTAATCTAAATTCTAATCTAATCTAAATCTAAATCTAGATCAAAAGACACAGATAAGAAAGCTGACGTAGTGCTATCCAAAACCATTTTTGATCAGATAGGTGGAGCAGAGAAGGAGCAAATAAGTAAATATGCCAGTATTTCTAGCTCTACTAAGATGATTGAATTATAACAGAAAGATAAGTTATATCAAAAGGCATTTACAAAGAAAGAAAGTGAATGCATTCCTGTGTGTTATTATTTAACAAATGATGTCTTAATGAGGAAATGGAGACCATCACGTATTCAAGCAGGTAAGAAATGGGCAGAGAGTCATCAAATTGTTTTGCCAGTAGGGTAGAGAAAGGAGGTGCTGTGATTGGCGCATGAGCTACCATTTGGAGCTCATTTAGGGGTGAGGAAAATACAAAGACATTTTTACTGGCCTGGACTAAACAAGGATGTAGTTGAATTTTGCCAGACATGTCATACATGTCAGCTAATCAGAAAACCACAGGCAGTAATAAAACCTACACTTTTAATAGCTATCCCAGCATTTGAGGAACCTTTCACAAGAGTCATAGAGATGTACAACATGGAAACAGACCCTTTGGTCCAACCCGTCCATGCTGACCAGATATCCCAACCCAAACTAGTCCCACCTGCCAGCACCCGGCCTATATCCCTCCAAACCCTTCCTATTCATATATCCATCCAAATGCCTCTTAAATGTTGCAATTGTACCAACTTCCACCACATCCTCTGGCAGCTTATTTCATACACATACCACCCTCTGCATGAAAAAGTTGCCTCTTAGGTCTCTTTGATATCTTTCCCCTCTTACCCTAAATCTATGCCCTCTAGTTCTGGACTCCCCCACTCCAGGGAAAAGACTTTGTCTATTTATCCTATCCATGCCCCTCATAATTTTGTAAACCTCTATAAGGTCACCCCTCAGCCTCCGACGCTCCAGGGAAATCAGCCACAGCTTGTTCAGCCTCTCCCTGTATCTCAGATCCTCCAACCCTGGCAACATCCTTGTAAATCTTTTCTGAACCCTTTCAAGTTTCACAACATCTTTCCGATAGGAAGGAGACCAGAATTGCACGCAATATTCCAACAGTGGCCTAACCAATGTCCTGTACAGCCGCAACATGACCTCCCAACTCCTGTACTCAATACTCTGACCAATAAAGGAAAGCATACCAAACGCCTTCTTCACTATCCTATCTTGATTGATTGCGTAGGTCCCTTACCTCAAACAAAAAGTGAGAATAAGTATTTATTAACAATAATGGATGTGTCGACTAGATTTCCAGAGGCAATCCCATTACACAACATCACAGCTAAAAGGGTTGTAGAAGAATTACTCAAATGTTATACTAGATACGGACTGCCAATAGAGATCCAATCAGATCAAGGATCAAACTTCACATCCAAACTATTCAAGGAGGTTATGGATAACTTGGGAATAAAGCAATTCAAATCTACTGTATACCATCTGGAATTGCAGGGAGCACAAGAGAGATGGCATCAAACACTGAAGACCATGTTAGGGACTGATGGTCAAGATTATCCAGACAATTGGGATAAGGGTGTTCTGTTTGTACTTTTTGGGTTCAGAGATGACCTGAATGAATTGACCAAAATCAGTCCATTTGAATTAATTTTTGGGCATGACGTAAAAGGACCGTTAAAATTGATTAAGGAGAAATTACTAAGTCAGAATTCAGAGACCACCCATTTGGACTGTGTGTCAAATTTTAGACAACGATTAAATAGAGCTGGAGAGTTGGCGAGACAACTTTTAAACGTATCATAGCATACAACGAAACAGGAAACAGATAAGAAATCACAAATTCACAATTTTGCAATTGGGAATATGGTATTGGTGTTACTTACAGTAACAGGTGAGTCTTTAAAAGCAAGGTTTAGTAGACTTTATCAAATTGAGAGGAAATTGAGTGAGGTGAACTACTTAATAAGGACTCCAGACAGGAAGAAATCTCACAGAGTGTGTCATGTGAATATGGTGAAAATGTATTTTGATAGGGAAGGAAAGAAAGAGGAGAAGGTGTTAATGATTACAGCACAGAAGGAAGAACCAAGTACAGGGGATACAGAATTGAACATTCCTCAAATCAAATTGGACAATGAGGAAGTTGTCAAAAACTGGGAGAAACTATTGAGTCACCTTCCACAAGAAAATCAAAAACCCTGCACATCTTTTGGACTGTGGGAGGAAACCGGAGCACCCGGAGGAAACCCACGCAGACACGGGGAGAACGTGCAAACTCCACACAGTCAGTCGCCTGAGGCGGGAATTGAACCCGGGTCTCAGGCGCTGTGAGGCAGCAGTGCTAACCACTGTGCCACCGTGCCGCCCACCAACAAAGCAAGGTTTAGTAGACTTTATCAAATTGAGAGGAAATTGAGTGAGGTGAACTATTTAATAAGGACTCCAGACAGGAAGAAATCTCACAGAGTGTGTCATGTGAATATGGTGAAAATGTATTTTGATAGGGAAGGAAAGAAAGAGGAGAAGGTGTTAATGATTTCAGCACAGAAGGAAGAACCAAGCTCAGAGGATTCTAAATTGAACATTCCTCAAATCAAATTGGACAATGAGGAAGTTGTCAAAAACTGGGAGAAACTATTGAGTCACCTTCCACAAGAAAATCAAAATGACCTGAAAGAGTTATTACTATCACATGGGGACATATGCAGAAATAAACTGGGAAGTATTAACCTAATTATGCATGATGTAGAGATAGGAGATGCTGTTCCGATTAAGCAACATCCTTATAGGCATAACCCGCTCAAGTTGGCACGGGTTCAGAAGGAGAGAGAGCACATCCTCCAAGATGGCATAATTGAAGTAATTTACAGTGACTGGAGCTCACCCATAGTCATGGTGCCAAAGCCAGATGGTACCCAATGATGATGTGTGGGCTATCGCAAAGTCCGCGCTGTTACAAAGACTGATGCATATTCAATTCCATGGCTGGAGGACTGTGTCAAAAAAGTGGGACAAGTAACTTACATTTCTATGTTGGACTTACTCAGAGGCTAGTGGCAAGTACCTCTATCAGAGAAAGCAAAGATGATTTTGGCTTTTGTAACGCCAAATGGATTATATCAGTTCAAATTCATGCCATTTGGTATGAAAAATGCTCCGGCCACATTTCAGAGACTGACTAATAATGTAATAGGACTACCTAACTGTGTGGTGTATATTGATGACCTGGTGATTTTTATTCACTCATGAAGGCACATTTACAGCATTTATGGACTTGTTCGATCGACTTCAGAAGACAGGCTTGGTGGTAAACCTAGATAAAAGTGAATTTGCCAAAGCCCAAGTCATCTTCCTGGGCCATGTGATTGGACAGGGACAAATGGCCCGACAGGATGCAAAAACAAAAGTAATTGAGAGAGTTCCCACACCGTCAACAAAGAAAGCACTACTACGGTTTTTGGAGTTGAGTGGATTTTACCAAAAGTTTGTGCAAAAACTTAGCAGTGTGGCTGCTCCACTCACCAAATTGTTTAAAAAAGGCAAGAAGTTTTAGCGGACAGTGGACTGTCAAAAGGCATTTGACAGCCTAAAAACTGTGTTAGCCACTGCCCCAGTATTAGCCACACCGGGTTACATGAAACCTTTCATGGTAGCTATCGATGCCAGTGATGTTAGTGTTGGTGTGGTGCTCCTGCAGGAGGATGACGAAAGAATAGAAAGACCGATTGGGTAGTTTTCCAGGAAGTTGAATGTTCATCATTAGAAATGTTCAACGGTGGGGAAAGAGACTTTAAGCTTGGTGTTGGCATTACAACATTTCAGTGTTTATATTAGCAGCAATGCATCTGACACAATCGTATACACTGATCACAAACCATTGACATTTGTGGAAAAATTTACGAAGAACAAATGCCAGACTGTTCAGATGGAGCTTGTTGTTGCAGCCATTCACTTTGACAATTGTGCATGTGGTACGTCGCAAAAATGTGATTGCCGACATGTTATCGAGACTCCGAATGAAATATGGAGGTGTTTGGTGGTGGGTGTACCGTGGCCTGAATTTGCATGTGGTTGAGCATGTTTGCATGTTATAGTTAGTACAGTGTATATGTGTGTTTAGAATACTAACCGGGTTTTGAAGGGTTAAAATGAAACCATCTTTTGGTATTGATGGTTCATTTTTTAAAAGGGGGTGGGGGTGTCACAAAGCTCATCTCTTTATTTTTTTCTAAAAGCTGTTCCTTACCTCAAGGATACTCTTTCCTTGTTTTTTCTCAGAGGGGCAATAAACTGGGCTGGACTCCGATCAGTCTGATTTGGTACAGAGATGAAAAGGATTTTGAGAGGTGTTTTCTTTATATGTAAACAGATGAGACTTCAGGCCAAAATAGTCATGTTTTGGTAGTGACCTGTATAAAGAGAGGGGAGTGGTCAGCTCTCAAGCTGAGCTGAGCAGTTTTAGTTCAGTCCTGAACTGGGAAGTTCAAAGGGAGCTGTGTGGAAACTCTCTCTCTTTCTGCTCTTCAACTTCAGCCTGTAAGCATGTGTTCCATTTGTACTGGTTTTTAAAGGGAGTTTGTTTGTTAGGACTGTTGTATATACTTGAAACAGCATTAGTAAGTCTAATTGGAGAGGTAGAGTGCTGTAGGGGTTCTTTATTCTGTTCATTGTGTTTCATTGTGTAATTTTGTGAATAAATGTTTGTCTGTTTTAAAATCTAGTAGTCAACCTAGCTAACTTAATCTGGGTAATTATCACTGTACACTTACTGAAACAAATTACAAAGCTATGGTCTGTGCCACCTACTTAAGAATGTTTTCAGTGGTCCGGCTTAGTCCATAACAGGTGTTATAACATTATGGAACAATGTCGATAGTCAGGGCTATTAAAAATGGTTTTTAGAAGAAGGCCGTTTTATTGAGATAAATTAGATCTTGAAAGATTTGATAGGGTGAATGTTGACAGGATGTTTCCCCCTCTGGGAGAGATTAGAACTAGGGAGCACAGCTTAAAACTAAGGTTTTATTATTTTAAGGTGGAGAAGAAAAGACATAGTTTCTGAGGATTGTGAGCCTTTGAAACTCTTTTCCCAATTGCCTCTTTGGAGGCAATTGGGAAAAAAGTTTCAAAGGCTCACAATCCTCAGAAACTATGTCTTTGGAGGCAATTACATTGAATATCTTAGGACAAAGGTACACAGAGTTTTTATTGATGAGGGTGTCAATGTTTATCAGAAGTAGGTTGGAATGTGTAGTTGAAGTCACCATAGATTAGTCAAGATCTTATTGAATTGTGGAACTGGCTTGGAAGGCCAAATGGCTTAATTCATATGTGCATATGTTAAGGTGGGGCTTTTCTCCTTTCAGAAAAAAAGGTTAAGAGGAGATTGCAAAGTGGTGTCCGAAACAATATAATATATCGGGGAAACTGTGACCATTGATGTAAAGATCAAGAACCCAATAAAGATGATTAGTAAAAGAAATTTGGGTAACATGGGAAAAGTCTTTTTTAACACAATGACTGGTTAGGATTGTGAATGTACTGACTGAGACTGTGGTGGAAACAGATTTAATCATGGCTTTCAATGGAGCATTGGACCATTTGTCATGGCTCATGCTGTTGCCTTGCACAGTAGACGCGGGGGCATGACACGAAGTAAATTACTCTTACGGAGAGCTGACACAGGCATAATGGAATGAGAGCCCTACTCCTGTGTCATAACCATTCTGAGATGTGATTCCGTACACACGTGTGGATGAGCATCAGTCATATATTAACCCTTTATACCTCAAAATTATTCTATTGAACTGCACCACATCCATTCAACACCGTTTAAATTTCCTCTGGTACCACTTAAACCTTAATAGATGCTATTAATTATCATTTTGCTTTTTATATTACATTGCTATTGTAATTTACTCAGTGGTGATTGTGCTTATTAGAAATACATTTCCCAAAGTGTTAATATTTTATTGTGACTTTTAAAAATATATTCTTCTATATGTCAATTCCACCTTTCTAACGTTTCTGTACTTTGTTGAGTGATGTTGATTTGTTGATTGAGTCTTTCAATTTTGTTCCTTTCTGGCACTTATTGGATCTTTTAAATTTTACCTTTATGGATTTGGATTTATGTGTAAGGAATTTTAAAAATATTCATGGGAAGTGGGTGTCACTGTTGGGACAAATGGGTTTTTGTTCAACTATGTGTTTCCAAAATCAGAATTGTTTCCAAAATGTTCAATTTCAGTATCCAATCAATTTACATTTTTATTAATTCAAAGGCTGGCATCATCTTAATCTTATGTGGCAGATTTATTAAGAGTAACAAGTATATTGTCTGCTGCTGCTGACTGAGCAAAGCTATTTTAAAAGTGGCGATCACTTTTTGCTGGCTTGGCGTCAATTGAAAAGAAGCATAAATGACAATTTTTCAATTTTCTTACATTAAATCCTTGCTGAGAGACTGTTCCATGAATGCTGGGGAAAATCCATCACTTCACCGAAGTTGCATTTGTTCAATTTGTGGTTCTCAGCAGTAGTTGTCAGCAGGTTATTTCACTGTGGGGAGAGAAGAATGGCCAGGATCAAACATAAACCCACCTAACATCAATACACATGCATTTACAAAAGGAATAGCTGGATAGGGATTAGGAGCAGTTAGGTAAAAACAATGACTGCAGATGCTGGAAACCAGATTCTGGATCAATGGTGCTGGAAGAGCACAGCAATTCAGGCAGCATCGAGGAGCTTCAGCAAAATCGACGTTTCGGGCAAAAGCCCTTCATCAGGAATAAAGACAGAGAGCCTGAAGCGTGGAGAGATAAGCTAGGG